>NC_012878.2:44450899-44451431 GCF_000003195.3 Sorghum bicolor
GAAAGGATCAATATGAAACAACATCTAGAATTAGGGTTTTATCTGACAGAATTCCACGAGCTTTGGTGTTTATGTATTTCTGCAGGGGTTATCAAGAATTATGGAGAGAAGGCCCACATGTCATGTTTACAACGAGATAATTACGTGCCGCGCAATTTTTCTCAATCTAGAAGAACCCAGAAGCCACGGGAACGAACGAGAGCACGATCGGGCTCGGGGGCAGGGCGGCCGCCTACCCCCCTTGGGCGCCCGCCCAGGGTTGGAGGCCAATCGGGACTCTGCTTCGGAACTACGCTCCACCGACCTAAAGGATCAATCTAAACCATACAATCTATGTCGGTTTGATCCAATGGCTCACGTTCACTTGAGGGGACTATAAAACCAAGGCCAACCCCCCCTGGAGGGAGGAGAAGAGAAGAAATCATTATGCAGAGGTAGCCATCAAAGTTAGGGTTTAGAGCTTCTCTCCCACAGAGAATTAGAATTAGCTACTCCCTAATCCTTCAAGTTTAGAGGTTTGATTAGATAGCAA
>NC_012878.2:44455622-44456116 GCF_000003195.3 Sorghum bicolor
CTTAGATGTTATTTATCTGCAAATGTATCCTATTGGAGGGGTCGTGTGGTAGTTCGCGATAGTGACAGCTTCGTTGATTCTTATATAGTCCACCCTCCGTTGATAGGACAGGCAGAACCGGTATTGTGGAGTAAGTCATGCGATGCTCTGATTTACTTTATCAATGTTCCTTATACATGAATGAAGAGTCTTTTACGCTATATATGATCTTGTAGATAACTAGAGTAGATTATGACTTAGTAGTTAGTAGATAACTTAGAATCCATTCTCTAGCTAATCCGACATCACCTACATATATGAGGAGTAGTCTATTTTCTAATCGCTGTGTTATCTACCCATGAACTTATAATTCATTATCATTATCTTTATGGTTTACCCCCCTGCTAAAGTAAGTGACTGTGTGACGAGTTTCTCATTAGTAATCATGTTCTTGCAAGTTTATCTCTAAGCTATGCCTTGATAGATTTTGCCCCTTGATTTAATTTCATTTTCTA
>NC_012878.2:44456216-44457262 GCF_000003195.3 Sorghum bicolor
TTACATTTCTCCATCAACTGGGATTTGCCCTTTGATTCTCCCATCAACATTCCCTCTTCTGAATTGTCATTTGCCCCTAAATACAATTCTTTATCCACCTCTAAAATGCTTGATTGCCTACCCTGATAGTTAGACGGTCCAGAGCCATGACCAGACCCTTTTGGAGGGGATTTACCAGTCTCAAGCCACCCATGACTGTCCTGTGACTCTGGGTCTTCTTCATCTGTCACTTCACCATCATCATTGCCAAAATCATCATTTTCAGGTTTGGAAGGAGGGTATTGTGGTAGTTTGTCAGAGTAGAACCATGAAATTATTTTGCCTTTCTTATTGATAAAAACTTCAGAAGCTCCACATATCTTGTATGGGTCCTTACAGGAGACTTTAATCCAGATAGCTTTCCACTGCAGAGAAGGCAGATGAACTTCTTCTGGGTCTCCTACCAGCTTAGCCAACTCCAGCACAGCAAACTCAGTTCTAGCAATTTTGGGAATTCCCACAGCTCTAACCCAGACTGTCTGCAAGATTTGGAAAGTATCAGGATCTCGGTCAGTTTCCTCTATTACAGCCACCACATCAGATGTAATGAATTTGATCTTGTTCATCTTTGCCAGCAAACTCATGACAGCCTTAGAAGGAATATTTACAATGAAATCACTCCCAGAAATGCGCTTCACATCCCAATTCCATTCTGAATCCACCAAGTATTGGAGCTCAGTTTTGATTCTAAATTTTGTGCCTCTTCCCTCCAGCACTGAAACAATAGCTCTAATTGCTTCATCAGGTATCTCTTTTTCTTCCTTCTTAATTTCAGGCAAATTCAGTGCATAGAACAACTGCCCCGACATACCCGTGGCACAGAGAGTAAGCCCCTTGTTTGCACGCAGGCTAGGACAGTTTGAAGATTTATGTCCTGACTCTCTACAGCTATAGCAGAATGGGGGTTTTTTGCATACCGAGATGTGGTGACCAACATCATTGCAATTGAAGCATCTAATAGAGGAACCAGCAGCCTGACCTGACTCTCTAGCATGTTGGCTCTGCGG
>NC_012878.2:44457932-44459059 GCF_000003195.3 Sorghum bicolor
ATCACAGCTTTTCCGCAAAACTTTGGCTCCTTGCTCAGCCACTCCTTGTTTACCCTAAGCCTGCATTCCTGTTTTCTCCTCTTTTTCCCCTGGTAAGTCTTGTTGAGTACTCCCGTACTCAGGGTTTCATAACCCCTGTTGCAGGTGAAGCTCAGGAGCCGACTTGTTTCGGACCCTGTTGTGTGACCGTCGTCGAGGTTGACGACGAAGAAGAGTGAGCATGACCCATGGGCAGGGTCTGTAAATTTGTAATCTGTATACTAAAGTTTAAGTTGCTCCGCTGGACCTGGCTTGTAATAACACTCTACTATTTGGAAGAACTCCTTTTGTAAAATAAGTTATGTAATACTTCCGCTGTTTTACTCTGAAATATTATTTTGGTCATATGTCGTTTGTGATACTGCAATGTCTTCGCAACGAATGATCCTGGTGTTAAGGTGGCCACTTGCTATCCTGTAAGGGCGAGAAGAAGAAGTTCTCGTTAATTGACCATCACCAGTGGTCAGGACGAGCCTGCTTAGTACACCACAGGTAGCAGTGGAATGAGCGTCCAGCGATGCTCATCGGACTTCTAAAGTGGGAGGATCCCCGGCATCACCGTCAGAGGTCCTTAGGACAATGACAGTGGAATGAGCGTCCAGCGATGCTCATCGGACTTCTAAAGTGGGAGGATCCCCGGCATCACCGTCAGAGGTCCTTAGGACAATGACAGGTGTCGGTGGGCCCAAACACTTAGGGGGTTTTGCCACATCCCATCCTCTTTTATCCTTGAACTGTGCCTTTGTTATCTTAGTTGATACCTTAGAAGCCAATGGAGCAGCCACCTGTTCTTGCATGGTAACACCTGCAGATCTCTCCATCTCGATGGCATTTACCTCCATAGCAATCTGACTAGGAGCAGTTTCTTGTTGAATGGCAAGCTTCTGTGTAGGATCAAAAACTTTACCTGAATTTTCCGGCAACTTAGAGAGTTTAACTGCTGCAGTAGTGCTGATTTCATTGACCTCCAGAAAACCCCAGTCAGCCAAAGACTCTGTTTGATTGATCTGTTTTGAACCATTTGCCCCCAGGATAGAGCTATTTTGCACTTTCTCTGCTAAGTCCTTAATTTCCTGCAGTACATCCAC
>NC_012878.2:44460115-44532063 GCF_000003195.3 Sorghum bicolor
TATGAACTTAGATGAAGAACAATTATATGCTAAAATAATAATACACAACATGATCTACAACTTTATAGTTGATAAACTTTTGATTCAAAAATTATTTAGAATTTCACTTGGCGTTGACAACGATATGGCATGGTGGTTCAGGCCTCGGGGTAATGGGGATGCGCTTGCGGGAGAGGGAAATTTCGTGTGGGAGATGGAGGCGCATGCAGGAAAGATCCGCAGGGCCAAGGATGGCAAGTGACGGTTGGTTGGCAATTTTACCGATCGATTTTCACTAGATACTCGATAGAGGTATGAAAAAAAGAACAAGAAAGAAAGAGACATTTCGACGCCACTGTTACAAGGTGAAATCCATTTATAGTCCCGGACTGTGAGCCGGATTAAGGTTTCGGTACTAAATATCCCACCTTTAGTTTCAGTTGGCAGACCCGGGACCAAAGGGGACCTTTAGTTCTGGTTGGCAATACCAACCAGAACAATAGGGCTCACCAGCCCCTTTTAGTCTCGGTTGGTATTACACACCGGGACTAAAGGTTTTTTTTCCTTTTCCTTTTCCTTTTCAATTCATTATTGATTTTGGTTTTATAATTATATTTGTTTTCCAATTTATTTTTCGCTGCTATTATCCGTATACGTTGCACCTATACAAGAGCGTTATTATTGTACACAAATAAAGTATGAAACTATATATATTATAGAGCTCTACATATACGTACATACACATTACATTTACAATAATATACAAGTAATCAAGTGTTCGGCCGCCGGTTAAAGGTTGTACAAATGTTTGCTCTCCACTCAAAGCTCATACAAGTGTTCATCCTTGTTTGCACTATTCAATCCCAACCTAGGGTTGTAGTGGAACTCGGCGTCTTCCGGGATGACATGATCATTGATGAAACCTGCAATCGTCTCCTAGACTGCGACAAGTATTGTGTGGTCGAACACTTGTTCTTTCAATTCCCACTCCTTCCATTTGCATTAATTAAAGGAAAATATATTTAATATACATAAGATTTATCTTGTTTCAACAAAAAAATAAGATATGAATTTAATGTATACACATGTTACTTACTTTGAGCATCTGTTCAGAAGGTGTAAATTTGGTACACCGCATGTACTCGCAAACGTAGTATCCACATAAGTTGGTACTATATGGCTGTCTAGGCACCCACCTATGTAGAATAGGAGCGGAAAGTGGCGCTTTCAGATTCGTACGATATCTTTGTACGAATCAAGCCGAAGCCTTGCCCAATAAATCGGTCGTTGATTAGGTATAGCATAGTAAAGTTAAATAGCATGCCCGATATTTAAAGAATGATATAACATACCTCTAGATCATGTCTATTATGTCTTGGTACATTGCCAGCTCTTTTCTCATTGAGTCCCAGACACATATACATTGGTTCTTGAACTTAATCTCAATGAGTATACAGTGATCCCTGCATTTGTTTATAGAGTCAACTTATATATATATATCTTAATGCTGGATTCACTAATACATGATATAACACAACACTTTACCCCATATTATAAGGGAAGAGTATCAAGTCCTTGTGCGTTTGGTTATAAAAGAACCTCTAGAGGTTCTTCTCCATTTCCTTAGACCTCAGATTGAATGGATCGTCATTCTTGGTGTCCTTGTACACGACATAGAGATCAATAAAACCAATTCAATCGTCTTGTTTCAATCTGAGTTCTCTCATCATGTGTCTGCACATCATGAGCATATTAATTATGAATACGTACATATGCTAGAGTGGAATTATTGATTAAAAGGAAGAATCACTTACAAATAGTAGCAGCTCATGAGAGATTTGTCGAGATCATCCATATAGAGAAGCTGGTGTACTTCACTAAACTGTACCCACATGACGTCATCTCCACGGAAGTAGTGACGGTCTCTGACTTGGACGCCAATATATTGTTCAAGTACTTGTTGTCGATAGAAACTCATGTAGTACTCGTGCAACTTGTACATTTGTGTATGAAGTTGTTTTAAATTTGCAGGGTTGCATAGACTCCTACCATATTGAAAGTGCATTTGCCCCCTATGTGGGTTTTGGTGTATTGATGACATCCAATTTGGGGACTAATGCATTTTATTTGAGATTTGCTACCGCTACTATTCTCATGAAAGATTCAAAGGTTTGACTTAATATGAAATGGTGTCTCCCAATCTTCGATCTTGAGAAAGGCATTGGAATCAACCTAGAGCTTAATTGTTTATCTATTCTACTTTGGGTTTAGGCATGCCGTACTATCAAGAGGGGTTTAAAGGTTGTTGGTTTGGGGAAGATAGAGTGCTCAAGTCTTTCAACTAAAACTTATTAGAGACACTCTAGCACCTCACATGCATGTAGATACCTTTTCTGTGTCCACTTGTGTCGGAAGTCCCGACGTGAGTCGGAACTGCCGACGTGCTGCGCGGAGACTGTGGTCGTCGAAAGTCCCGACGTGAGTCGGAACTCCCGACGCCAAGTTCTGCGCGCGCACATGTCAGAAGTCCTGACAATCGTCAGAAGTCCCGACGGCAGGTCTCCGGCAGACTTCTGTCTCGCTCAAGCGCCAGCAGTTCCGACCTCGGTCAGCAGTGCTGACACGTCGGAAGTCCCGACGTACGTCGGGAGTTCCGACATTAACTTTGCGCGCTGTCTTTGTCTGTCTCTTGTACAGTGTTTCCAGTGTGTGTCGAAAGTCCTTGGCTCTATGTCAGAACTTCCAACATAGATCTGAGCAGACTTTTCTCCCAGTAGTATAAATAGCTCTCTCTGTGATTCTAACCGTTACCCACTCATTCATTGCGACCAACTCTCAGACAAAACAACTCTCAAGCATTCAGGACTCCTCTCTCCTCTTCCTCTTTGCTCTTAACTTCGATTCACCCAAGATTTAGAGTGATTTGGAGAGTGGATAAGTGAGAGTAACACTTTGAGAAGCTTGAGCACTTGATCTCTTCGTCAAGCCAGCAAGTTTTGAGTTTATTACTCTTGGGTTCTTGGAACCCTAGCCGGCTAGGCGTCATCCAAGAGCTTCCATCTTGTGGAAGAGACTTGGAAAGTTTGTATTACCCTATTTTTCTTAGTGGAAAGCTCGAGTGACCTTTGTGGTTACTTTGAGGGAGGCAAGGAGGTCAAAGAGACTCCGACCTTGGTGGTCACCTCAACAACGAGGACGTAGGAACTCCTTAGTGGGGTTGCCGAACCTTAGGGTAAATCCTTGTGTCACTTGTGGTTGTTGTTCTTAAGATCTACTTGTATTACTTGTATTTGCTTGTATACTTCAACCTCCTTTTAGGGTTTGGTCTCGATCTACGGTTTGGGGGACTCTTGGTGTCAAGGAAGGCTCTCAACATCTTCATCTAACCACTAGACAGTGATGTTATAAGTTGTGGATCTCACAAAGTTCATTTAAGCACTTACAGTTCATTTCCCGTAGGTGTCGAAACTGCTGACAGTTTGCGTTGGAACTTCTGACAACGTCAGAAGTTCTGACCCAAACTGTCGGGACTTCTGACAGTTGCTGACAAGTGACTTTGACTTTTGTGTAGAATTTTTAGATACACCTATTCACCCCCCTCTAGGCATTGTTTAGATCCTTTCACATATCTATACTGTCGTCGCCATTCATCAACAACTTTGGCTTCTTTAACAGACTCTTGATGCATAAGTTGTTCTATGGAGAGCCCAGTCGCATTCATCCACTAGGCGACTTCATCTATGTTCACAGCGTCAGGTATTGCCATTTGTAGCATGTTCATGTTGGAACCATATTGATTCTGAACCACTAGTGGCGGCACTGATTGCTGCGCTTGTTGGCCGAGCTGTGCAACCTCTTTCACGGCCTTCTATTTTCTTTTGTCTGCCTTGATTGTTGTTCTAATAGTATGCTCATAGTCTGGCAGTGGTGGTGCTAGTTTTTTACTAACGACAAGCTTCTCATCTTACATAGCCTGTACCACTTGCCTCAACTTTGAGCAAGGATACATTAGGAATGGCTTCTCTTGCTTTGCTCGTGTGGCAGCTTTGGTTTTTTGAAGAACGCTTGCACATCTAACTTCACTAAAGCCTCAAATTCTTCATTAGTCTTCTCATATGAAAGCTTGGTCATCTTCGGGATCTTTGTGATCGGGTGCAAGCCTTCAAGTTAGGACGACCAGCACCAAAGGTATGTAGCAGATTATTTTGTTTTAGCATTCGTATATCGTCGGCAGCTGACTCATCTTTGTTGCTTTTGCAGATCGGCGATGTCGACCGGTGCACAGTGTATGTATCACTGGCACCGGGGATGGAAAATCCTGCGGGAGAAGACCCGCCAGAGGAGGACACTGCTCGGTGTACTCATTACACCAGCAGTGAAGAGGACCAAGCCCGCCCCGTCCCGACCTCCGAGGAGAGGGTAGCGGGGAAGAGGCCATTGCCGGCAGATCCTTTGCCGACACCGGAGCTGCCGGCAGATTTACCGGCGGAGAGCAGCCAAGCACCGAAGCGTCGTCGGCTCGTGCGGATCGTTGACGACGACGACGACGAGGAGGAGGCTGCGCCGTCGTTGGTCCGACGGCCCCGGGGTCGCCCAGATAATGCGCCGGCCGCTACTGATCGAGTGGCCAGCGACGCCCCTGCACCGCAAGTTGTCGAGACGGGGGCGCAGGTGCCGACCGGCCGGGCGAGGAGGAGGTTCACCGCCACCCACCGTCGATCAGACCTGTAAGTGTTCGACTTACGTATTTTGGACTCCTCTTTGATTTTTTTTTTTGAAATTACACTTTTGTTCCTGTAGTGCGGCGTCGGATGTCGACCCCGGCCAGGCTGCCAGCCAAGGGACAGGCGAGCCAGTCCATGCTGCTGAGGATACGGTCCCCCAGACCACAGAGCAGCCAACAGCTGCAGTCGCGCCTGGGAGCACCGAGGGGCTCCCGTCCGCGGCACCGACTACGACAGGCAGCCCGACCAGGGCTGGAGAGGCTCCCCCAACTGGCTTCTCAGAGGAGGGAAGATCTCCGACCGCTCCTCCTGCCGGGGGGAGTGAAGTCCCCACGCCGCCCCGAGCAGAAGCCTCTTCGGCTGCGGGCTCCCCAGGTCTGGTCCGAGGACCAGTAATACCTGGGACCACCACCGGGGGTGACGCAGCACAGGAGGAGGAAACCCGGGCGGCCTCCGATGATGAGGTGGAAGAGATTGAGGGTCGTCCCCGTGATGGCCGCCAACACGTGTATGTGTGGCGCCAACGCGGGGATCACTTTATCGGGCATGAGGAGCTCGCCGAGACCGAGGAGGCCGCCAGGGTGGAGCGCGCGGCCAAACGCCTCATCGACGAAGTCAAGGTAAGCGACTTTTTGTACTGCTGTACATTCTATGCCGTGTTTTGCATGGTCGTTATATACTCGCTTTGTAGGGCGTAATGAAAACGGCAAAGTACCGGAAACGGTGCTTTGACCAGATAGAAGGCATCATGGCCGAGAACAAGGCCCTTGCCGCGGAGGTAGACCGGCTGCGTTCGGAGGTCGGGGAGAAGGTGGCCGAGATGAGTGCCCAGGAGGAGCGTCGTCTCGACCTCACTCGTCGCTTGGCCGACCAGTACCGGCAGCGAGAAGGTTAGTCACACGCTCCGAGCAGCTTTGCGTACTTGTGTAGTTTGCTTTACTGACCAGTTTATGGTTCACACAGACTTGGAGGAGGAGGTGGCGCGCCTCCGACAAGAGAAGGAGCAGCTCAGCCAACAGCTCGCCGGTGCGCTGGAGTCCGGGCGGCGAGCAGGAGAGGAATTGGGCCGAAAGGACCGGGAATTATCTGGTAATGGGTGCCGCCTTGTCAGCTGCTGCTTGTCGCCCCTTTGTTTGTTTAGTATGCCGAAAATAACGCCTTGTTTCGTTTGCAGTGCTCAAGGTGAACGCCAAGAAGCACCTGGATGATCTGATCAAGGACCGGGACTCCTGGAAGGTCAACTGTTGCAGGATCTGGAAGGGAGTGTCCCCGGTCCTAGACCTGATCAGTCCCGAGCTCCCGGAGAGCCAGCCCCGCGCGCCGCAGTTGACCCCGGTCGAGAAGGCGCAACGGGCATGGGACTGGCTCCAGCAGTTTGTGAAGGACGCTGGGGAGTTTGCCGGTGCGCACGTCCTCAGCATGGTGCGCGCCCACTACCCCCTGGTCGACTTGAGCAGGCTGGAGAAGGGGTACCCGAAGGAAGTCGGCCCTCAGGAAGCGGACGAACTTCGGGGTAGTCTGCTGGACTTGTCGTCGACGGTGATCGGCGACATCAATCTGTGCGGAACGGCCACTCCTCCAGACCAGCCGAGTTCAGATAGGTCGGCCAGGGAGTTGTCGGGCGCGTCCGTTGCGGGAGATGGGCGGTCGACGCCTGCGGTCTCGACCAGCCAGGCGCCGGTGGCCCCGACCCCTTCGTCCGGGCAGCAGGGCCAGGCGGGTGATCAGCCCGAGCAGCTAGGCCAATAAAGTAGTCTGTAGGAATAGACTAGTGTCTGCCCGTCAGGGTATTTATTGTAAACTTTGTGTGTAAAGTTTGTAATAAAGTTTGTTTTTTGTCATGACTGTTGTTTTGAGCGCTGTAAGAATATCTGAGTGACGTGTCACCGTATTCGTCTCGGTAGTCGCTAGGAGCATCCATTGCAGGAGTTTTGCCGAGTGCTGTGTGCGACAAGGTATAGGCAAAAAATAGAGAATTTCATTATCAAAAATTATAAGATACTTACAGAGGAAAGTTATCAAAACTTTATGGATAGAAACGTCGCAGTTTGTCGATGTGCCAAGAGTTAGGCACTCGTGTTCCGTCTGGGTATGCCAATCTGTAGGACGTGGGTCGTGTGACCTCGGTCACCACGAAAGGTCCTTCCCAGGGAGTGGATAGGTTGTGCATTCCCTCCTGGCTTGTTTTCCATCGAAGTACCAGATCGCCGACCACAAAGGAACGGTCTTTGACGTTCCTGTTGTAGTATCGCCTGACTGCCGCGAGATATTTTGCTGTTCGGAGGCAAGAATCTAAACGTTTTTCCTCCATGCAATTGATTTCGAGTTCTCTGGCGTTGTCGGCGGTCGCCTGGTCGAAGTGTTCGATTCTAGGGGATCCGAAGTGTATGTCGGACGGCAGGACCGCCTCTGCACCGTACACCATGAAGTAAGGAGACACCCCTGTGTTTCGACTGGTCTGAGTTCGGAGGCCCCAGACCACTGCCGGCAATTCTTTCATCCATCGACCGGGTGCTCTGTCGTTTTCGGTGTACAACCTTTTCTTTAGGGCGTCAACGATCATTCCGTTAGCACGTTCAACTTGACCGTTGGCACGTGGATGCACCACTGACACGTATTTTATGACTATGCCTCTGTCATCGCAGAAGTCCCAAAAGGTGGTGCCAGTAAACTGAGTGCCCAGGTCAGTGATTATGCTGTTCGGGATGCCGAATCTGTGTATGATTTGATTGAGGAACTCCACAGCCTTCTCGGAGGTTGCCTTGACTATGGGCATGTATTCAATCCACTTGGAGAACTTGTCGATTAACACGAAGACAAACTTGAAATTGCCCGGGGCTGGTTTAAATGGTCCGATCATGTCAAGCCCCCAGCAAGCAAAGGGCCAAGACGACGGGATGGTTTGAATTTCATGGGCAGGTACGTGGGTCCTCTTAGCGAAAAACTGACATCCTTCGCAATGTCGAACCAGTTTTTCTGCGTCGCCGACCGCGGTTGGCCAATAAAAACCTGCTCGGAAAGCCTTTCCGACCAACGTTCTAGATGCGGCGTGATTGCCGCAGGATCCAGCATGTATGTCCTCTAAGAGCTTGATACCATCATCTTGGGGTATGCACTTGAGCAGTACTTCGGAGCTTGCGTTTTTCCGCATGAGTTTTCCGTCGACCAGGATGTAGTTCTTTGATCGTCGGATGAGGCGCTCGTTCTCTGTTTTGTCCTGAAAACCTGTCCCGTCTGATATGTATTTGATGAACGGGGTACGCCAGTCACGCCCACCGGTTGTCAGAGTGGCGTCGTCTATGAGCATTGCCTCGGTGGGTTGCTTGTCGACCAGGGAGGAGCCTACGCTCGGCTCATGGATGTCCTGGACGAAAATACCCCGCGGGATTTGGGCCCGAGATGAGCCTAACTTTGACAACGCATCTGCTGCTTGGTTCTTATCCCGGACCACGTGGATGTATTCTATGCCATAGAAGTTGGTTTCCCATTTGCGAATTTCTTTGCAGTAGAGATCCATCTTCTCGTGGGTTGCGTCCCACTCCTTGTTGAGCTGGTTGATGACCAAAGCGGAGTCGCCATAGACATAGAGGCGCTTGACCCCCAGTTCAACGGCTAGTCTTATGCCATGCAAGCACGCTTCGTATTCGGCGACGTTGTTTGACGCCGGAAAAAGGATCCGAAGGACGTAACGTAGTTTGTCCTTGTTGGGTGATACGAACAGTACCCCAGCGCCGGCACCGTTGATGTTTAAGGACCCATCAAAGAACATTGACCAGTGGTCTGAGACATCGGGAACGGGAGGCTCATTGAGATCCGTCCATTCAGCAATGAAATCGACCAGGGCCTGAGACTTGACCGTAGTTCGGCTCTAGAACTCCAGCGAGAATGGGCACAGTTCCATCGCCCATTTCACGATTCTGCCATTGGCGTCTTTATTGCGCAGGATGTCCCCGAGAGGGAAACTGGTTGTCACCAGGACTCGATGGCCGTTGAAGTAGTGCTTCAGCTTTCTTGATGTTATCAGAATGGCGTATATGAGCTTCTGTATTTGTGGATACCTAGCCTTGGACTCGTTTAGGACTTCACTTATGAAGTAAACGGGTCTCTGGACCTTGTAGGCGTGACCTGGTTCATCTCGCTCGACCACTATTGCCGTGGAAACAACCCTGTCGGTTGCAGCAATGTAAAGAAGTAGGTCTTCATTGGCTTGAGGCGCTGTGAGGACAGGTGACGAAGTGAGGAAGGTCTTAAGCTGAGTGAACGCAGCGTCGGCTTCATCTGTCCAAGAAAATATTTCTAACGCTTTCAATAGTTTGAAGAAAGGGAGGCCTTTTTCTCCCAGCCTTGAGATGAAACGACTGAGGGCGGCCATGCATCCGGTTAGCTTCTGAATGTCCTTGATGTTCTTCGGTGGTCGCATGTCGAGTACGGCTTTGACTTTTGAAGGGTTTGGTCGTATGCCGTCGCGACTGACGACGTTGCCGAGCAGTAGACCGGAAGGAACGCCGAAAATGCATTTCTTGGGGTTGAGCTTCCACTTGTACCTATTGAGTGCCTTGAAGGTTCGATCTAAGTTGTCGATTAGGGTGCTCGCGTCCCTTGTTTTTACGACCACGTCGTCCACATAGGCCTCGACGAGGTCATCGCGAATCTCGTCGTGGAGGCATTGCTGGATGGCTCTTTGATAAGTGGCCCCGGCGTTTTTGAGTCCAAAAGACATGGTCGTGTAGCAGTATGCGCCGAAGGGTGTGATGAAGGATGTTTTGATCTGATCTTCCTCCTTTAGCGAGATCTGGTGATAACCAGAGTAGCAGTCTAGAAAGGAGAGGAGTTCGCATCCGGCCGTTGAGTCGACCACCTCGTCGATGCGAGGAAGACCAAAAGGATCTTTAGGACAGTGTTTGTTAAGATCAGTGTAATCAACGCACATTCGCCATTCATTATTCTTTTTGCGTACAAGAACCGGATTGGCGAGCCAATCGGGGTGATACACTTCTTTTATGAATCCGGCTGCTAGAAGCCGTGTTATTTCTGCCCTAATAGCCTCCTTTTTGTCACGAGCGAACCGTCGCAGTTTTTGCTTGATTGGTCTTGCGGTCTTCGAGACATTTAAGGAGTGCTCGATCAGGTTTCGTGGGACACCGGGCATGTCTGCGGGTTTCCATGCGAAAACGCTCACGTTGTCCCTTAGAAACCTGACGAGCGCGTCTTCCTATTTTGGATCCAGGTTGGCCCCGATGAGGGCTGTCTTCTCGGGGTTGCCTTCGACCAGCTGCACTTCTTTGTACTCCTTGGATTTTGAGTTTTTCCTGGCTGTCGCCTGTTCGGGTAATCGGAGCTGATCGGGAGGTAGCTGTGCGGCTTGGTTTGCTGTTTCCGCCATGCGGATTGAGAGGTCGATTGCCTCGTTGATCTTGAAGCTTTCTTCTTCGCAGGTGTACGCAGTGTAGACGTTGCCTCTGACGGTTAGGACGCCCTTCTCCGTGGGCATCTTAAGGACCAGGTATGAGTAGTGCGGTACTGCCATGAACTTTGTCAGCGATGGGCGGCCCAGTATGGCGTGATAGGTCCCGTCGAAATCCGCGACTACGAAGTTGATGAACTCCGTCCGGAAGTGGTCGGGTGTGCCGAATTGGACAGGCAATGTTATCTGTCCAAGGGGCACTGAACTTTGACCTGGCAAAACCCCCCAGAATTGGGCGTCGTAAGGTTTTAGTTGTGCCGATGATATCTTGAGGGCGGGCAGGCTGTTGCGGAAGAGGATGTCGATGGAGCTTCCCCCGTCCACGAGCACGCGCTCGAATCTGATGCTATTGATGCAGGGGTCAAGAATCAGTGGGAAACGACCCGGCTCTGGGATAGCGGCCCACTGGTCCTTCCTGCTGAACGAGATCTCCCTGTGGGACCACGCGGGAAATTTCGGATCTGCGATCAGCCCGTCCGTGCTGTCTATGTTGAGGCAGGCTCTCTTTAACAGCTTTCTTTCTCGCTTGGACTCAGTGGAGACCTTGCCCCCGAAAATGGAGTGGACCACGTCAGTGGGGCTGACGTATTGGTGTCGGGGGTCCCTATCTTGGTCCTCATCCTCATCTTCGTGGTCGTGCCCGTCGCGCTTGTTATTTTTCTTGGCGGAGTCCTCTTGGGCGGCCCGCCGTGTATAGATACTTTTGAGGACGCGACACTCTTCCATGGTATGGTTGGACTTTGGGTGTAGCTGGCACGGTCCCTTCAATGTTTTGTTGTAGTCGTCTTGGTAGTCCCGTCGTCCATTGGGACGTTTGACCGTATTTACTTCGTGGTCGTAGTCGCGAGGGCGCTTTCCTCTGAAGTCGTCGCGGCTGTCGCGCCGCCGATCCCAACCCTCTCGGTGATCGCGGTTGTCGGAGCGGCGGTGATTTCTGTTGTCGTAGCGACCACGACCGTCATCTCGCCGGGAAGGCTGGTCGGGGCCTCTCGCATCGTCTCGGATTAGTTTTTCTGCGTCATCGGCATCGGCGTAATTTTTAGCCGTGGCGAGGAGCTCTGCTACCGTTGATGGGCGCTTACGCAACAGCTTGTTCCTCAGCGCTTCATGGAAACGCAAGCCCTTGATAAAGGCTGAGATGGCCTCATCATGAGAAATCTTCGGGATTTTGAGGCGCATATCCGAGAATCGTCGGATGTAGTCGTGCAGAGGTTCATTCTTCCTGTCTCTTATCCTTTCAAGGTCATACTTGTTTCCGGGCTGCTCGCATGTGGCGATGAAGTTGTCGATGAAAGCCTGGCGTAGCTCTTCCCAAGAGTCGAAGGAGTCCTCGGGCAAGCCGAGAAGCCACTGATGACCAGCCTGGTCGAGGACTACGGGGAAGTAGTTAGCCATGACGTGCTCATCTCCTGCCGCTGATCGGACGGCGATTTCATAGAGAGTGATCCAGTTCTCTGGATTTTCCTTGCCGTCTTGGGCCATAATCAAGCGGGCCGGCCGCGTAGCACAGTGTGCTTTCTCTTTTTCCTTTTTGTTTAAAAATGCTTGATATATGAAATTGTGTAGAAAATTGGTTACTGATTCAAAAATCAGGGAAAAATTTTTATAGGTTCCATAAAATGAGTAGAACACAGGAAAAATATCAGGTTCTATTTTCTTGTTGTCTGCATGTATCTAAAAATTGCCTATTTTTATTGGTAAATAAAACTTCCATTAATTTTTAGTAATTTATTAGTATGCCCAAAAATCACCAAACTTTGTGGGGAGTCTCTGAATTTTATTTCCAGGTTTCACACAAAATTTGGTGACATTTGGATAATATTTGAATAAAATATTATTAAACCCTTATTTAAT
Source organism: Sorghum bicolor (assembly GCF_000003195.3). NCBI lineage: Eukaryota > Viridiplantae > Streptophyta > Magnoliopsida > Poales > Poaceae > Sorghum > Sorghum bicolor. Next base: position 44,472,137 of record NC_012878.2, read on the forward strand.
ATTTAAATAATAATTCTAGAAAAATTAAATAATAATTAGTAATTGCTCAAAATTAGGATTTGAGTGATTTTGGGATTGTGTGATGACCTGAGGTCATTAACCTTAATGACCTTTGGCATTTAATTATTGTTTGGCATTAATGCTTAATTATTGTCATTAATAATTAATTAAGAATTAATTAAGATAAAAATGATTAATAATTAGTTAATTTAAGATAATTATGAATTAAGAGAAGTCTTAATTTACAGATGCAACCTCTTGGGTAAAGACACTAAGATGTTAAATAATTTTAATTATTGTTTATTCTGTGTTGCACCGAGGAGGCCAGTTATACTCAACTTGGTCCTTTTTGCATATTTGTCATACGCATATCATGAGCATTCATCATTTTGCGTATAGTGCACGTGACCGAAGGAGCGCCCGTTGAACCGAACCCCGAGGTCGGTGCTCCGTTTGAGGAAGTAGGACCCGAGACTTGGAAAGTCTCCGAGGGACCCTCTCTGCCCTGCAACCAAGGCAAGCCCCGGATGCATTAACCCCTCCTTGAATGTTTTAAATCTTTTATCACTTATGAATTGAAAATGCTGCATTAGGTAGTTGAGAATTGGGTTAACCTACTTGCTGCATTTACTACCTTGATATTTGTTATCCTGCCCTTGGCACCTGTTTTATTTTAAAATTGCGTAGCGATGCTTAGCCCTGCTACTAGATAGGTTTTCAAACAAAGTTTGAAGGGTTGTTGTGGAATACACTTATGATCAATGATGTTTCAATTTGAGACCGGTCGGTGGACTTGCTTTAAGAATGGAGTCTTAAAGTAGTGTCTCCAACTGTGTCGGTTAAGGACCGGTCCGTTGATGGCCCGCTGGGTTGAGAATTTATAGTACTAGCTACTTGCCCTCGGTAAGCCCGATCTTGTGATCCCTCGATGCGAACAGCTACTCGCGCACTGGGCGTGGAGCGATGGCGAGAGTAGTGTGTACCCACCTTACGGATCTGAGATGACCGGGAAACGTCTAGATCGGCTGTAGGATGGTGAAGTACTGTGCTCTCGGGTGCCGCGAACCTGGTCAAATTTGGGGAGAGCTTGATTTGGGTTGACATATGCAAGATCTGGTTCTACATATGTTGGGTGGTTAGGAACTCCAACTGGATTGCTAAGCGGTTCGAATCGTCGTTGCTCCCTGATTGGGAGACTCAATCCACTGACCCTCATCGTAGTTAATTATGCAACTAAGTGATAAAATGAGAAAAGGGAAAATGTCTCATGAGGTTCGGATCCCAATTCCCGGACTCAGAGTGACATGAAGCTATGGCCGTTGGATAAATAATGCTTTAATTTAGGACTAAAAACTCACAGACTTGTCTGTGGGAGACAACTAGTTAGACTGTCCTCGAACTCCTCGGCCTCTTAAGGAGAGGAATTCGTGGGTAAAACTTGAAAGTAAGGATGCACTATTAGTAAGCTTTTCTGCAAAACACTTTGGCTCCTTGCTCAGCCACTCCTTGTCTACCCTAAGCCTGCATTCCTGTTTTCTCCTCTTTTTCCACCGGGTAAGTCTTGTTGAGTACTCCCGTACTCAGGGTTTCATAACCCCTGTTGCAGGTGAAGCTCAGGAGCCGACTTGTTTCGGACCCTGTTGTGTGACCGTCGTCGAGGTTGACGACGAAGAAGAGTGAGCGTGACCCATGGGCAGGGTCTGTAAATTTGTAATCTGTATACTAAAGTTTAAGTTGCTCCGCTGGACCTGGCTTGTAATAACACTCTACTATTTGGAAGAACTCCTTTTGTAAAATAAGTTATGTAATACTTCCGCTGTTTTACTCTGAAATATTATTTTGGTCATATGTCGTTTGTGATACTGCAATGTCTTCGCAACGAATGATCCTGGTGTTAAGGTGGCCACTTGCTATCCTGTAAGGGCGAGAAGAAGAAGTTCTCGTTAATTGACCATCACCAGTGGTCAGGACGAGCCTGCTTAGTACACCACAGGTAGCAGTGGAATGAGCGTCCAGCGATGCTCATCGGACTTCTAAAGTGGGAGGATCCCCGGCATCACCGTCAGAGGTCCTTAGGACAATGACAGTGGAATGAGCGTCCAGCGATGCTCATCGGACTTCTAATGTGGGAGGATCCCCGGCATCACCGTCAGAGGTCCTTAGGACAATGACAGGTGTCGGTGGGCCCAAACACTTAGGGGGTTCTGCCACAGCTGGTATCAGAGCATTCGTTGCTAAGATGACTGTTGTATCCTTTGAAAAACTTCAAAATCATTTGGATCCAATGCTATAAACTGGCCTACTTTGAGTCCAAGTGCTTTAGTCCTAACTTACCCCTGTCCGTAGGCTTTCTTAGAATTTTTGAAGTGGTGTGGAGGAGCAACATTAAGTATTGCCCTATGTTGTAAAAATTTGAAGTAATACCGTTATGATTTGTTGATAGGAAGCGTAAGTTCGTGCATGCATCATGATCTATCACTTGGTTAAATTCCTTCCTCCTTGTTTGGGTTGGGTGAGTAGAATCAATCCTATTCTTGCTAACCTTTAAGGTCTCCCTTACTAATCTAAACTTACCCTCTACAGGATGGCTCGCTGGAAACAGACCCCGCGCAAGAGGACTGGTCCAAAAGGGGTCCCCAGACATCAGTTGGCCCCACGCAGCGATCAAGCAAGCAGTAGCCGTTCACCGCCTTAGCAGGAGGTGGACAGGTTGTCCGCCGAGTTGACCGAAGTGATGAGAGAAAGGATGTACAACGTCATGGAGATCGGCGAACTTAAAGCTCAACTAGCCAAAGAAAAACAAGCTACCGAGAACTGTGAGGCCATGTTGTCCCGTATGGTGGAGGAGAGGAATGCCGCTATTTCCCGAGACGAAGAGGCCAGGAGCACACACAGGCACGAGCTGACTAGGATGAATGCGAAGCTGGGCAAGGCCAGGTACCTTAAAGATCTGTACGTGAAGATGGCGGCCACGGTCACCGCGCAGCGGGATGTCGCGTGGCAGCGGGAGGACCAGCTCCAGTTAGAGAAGCTGGAGCTGGCACATCATTTAGATACCGTCATTGACTTGGCAATGCAATATCGTGATATTGCATTTGACCTATATCATCAGCTCCATCCACCTCCAGGCGAAGGAGAGATGGATACGGATGGAGAGTTGGCGGACGATGGGGAACCCGATCAAGGCCTCAGTGATGAAGAGGAGTCCGACCCCGATGACAACAACCCGGGGGGTAATCAGGATGATGGCAATGACGATCCGGGCTATAGCTCTGGCCACACCGACTAGTTCGGTGAAGCCGCGGGCAACGTCGTTGTAGGATCCCTAGTTTACCGTAGTGGGGTCGGGTTTGTAATATAAAGTTTTCTTTCAGTTTGAGAAGTTGTACTCGTTTGTTCTTGGTGTGTTGAACTGATGTTTAATAAATAAATGGAAGTATGTAAGATACGTTCCAAGTTATGAATTCCATGTGGTAACAAGTACCTATGACTCTTGTAGCAGATGCCGATGCGTACACGAGGATCTGATGGAGCCGGGACATCTCAGGGAGGGGATGATATCCCCAACCCTCCACTTGCTCCACCTTCTTTGGCTGATGCCATTGCTGTTCTTTTGAGTGCCACTACCGACAACGCTCGCTTGCTGCGCGAGTTAGCACAACGTCAACCACACCCCGCCCCAAACTTCAGAGCACTGCACAATGGGGACGGAGAAGCTCGGTACGTGGACTTTACCGAGACAAGGCCCCCGGTATTCACTAAGGCTGATGAGCCGTTAGAAGCGGATGACTGGCTCCGGACCATGGAGCACAAGTTTAGTTTGATTCAGTGTTCAGAAACTCAGAAGCCCCTGTTCGCAGCTCAGCAGCTTCGGGGAGCTGCAGGTGCCTGGTGGGAGAACTTCCTAGCTATCCAAGCTCCGGGACACCATGTCACCTGGACCGAGTTTAAGGACGCATTCCGCGCCCATTACATCCCTGAAGGGCTCATGGCCATGAAGGCCGAAGAATTTCTCGCCTTGCAGCAAGGCGATAAAAGTGTCATGGAGTACGTGGCAAAGTTTAATCATCTTTCTCAATATGCCACAGACCATGTAAACACGGACAGAAAGAAGAAAGCCTGCTTCATGCGTGGTCTAAATACCAAACTTCAGACCATGATGACCATCTGTCAAAATGCTACCTTCTACGAGGCGGTAAATATTGCCATCGCCTCAGAAGAAAAGAATAGAAAGCACAAAGAAGCCAAGAAAAAGGCTGCTTCTTCCTCCTTCTCTGGTCGCGGTCAAAAGCGCCAGAGAATCATTTATCATCCGCAGGGCCACGGACGCTTTCAAGCGCCATCACCTTATCGTGGTCCCTTTTCCCCACCACAATATAGATGAGGGCAGCAGGTATACCCTCGACCTACTGCCATCGCCCTTGCACCACGCCAGCCGAACGCCCCAGGTCTTCGCCCCACTGCTCCGCCCAGCCACAATTACCCTTGTTTTAATTGTGGTAAGCCAGGGCATTTTTCCAAAGAATGCCCTTATCCCCGCCAAACCAACCCCACCTTCCAAAGGCCACCTATGGGCCAACCCCAGCCGGGCCAATTCAGGACTGGGGTTCAGAAAGGACAAAATGTGCAAAAGGGAAAACCAGCAAAGAAAGTGGGACAAGTCTTCCATACGGAGGTGGAGACGATCCCGGAGGGTGAACCAGTAATGATGGGTACGTTTCCTGTCACGAAACATCCTGCTTTAATGCTTTTCGATTCTGGTGCATCTCATACATTCATCAATCGCACCTTTGTGTTAAAGCATGGCATACCCATTGGGGAAACACAAGATCATTTTTATATACAGTCGCCAGGAGGGCGACTGAGTTCTAAAGAAATGGTTCACCAGGTACCCATCGAATTTGGTGGGCATAGTTTTCCCACTAGCATGATTGTTCTTAAGGACCACGAGATTGATGTCATACTAGGCATGAACTGGATGGCACAACGAGGGGTTGTGCTAGACACTTTGCATCGAACCATTAAAATCCCATTGCCCAATGAGAATTCTTATTTGCTAATTCAATTAGTTACTCCCAAGCGGACAATTGGGCAAGTTCATGCCACTAATGTGTCTGCAGTCAAATATATCCCGGTAGTTCGAGATTTTCCGGACGTGTTTTCTGAAGACCTACCAGGTCTGCCACCGGACCGGGATGTACAATTCAGTATAGAATTGAAACCAGGGACGACCCTAATATCTCGAAGGGCCTACAGAATGGCACCAAAAGAGCTGGCCGAATTAAAAACCCAACTACAAGAGCTATTACAGAAAGGTTTTATTCAGCCCAGTTCTTCTCCATGGGGTTGCCCAGCCTTATTTGTGAAAAAGAAGGATCAAACATTAAGGCTGTGTGTCGACTATCGTCCCCTAAATGAGGTGACGATTAAAAATAAGTACCCATTGCCCCGCATCGACTTACTGTTTGACCACCTAGCCGGGGCCAAAGTATTCTCAAAAATTGATTTGAGATCGGGGTACCACCAAATTAAAATTAGGCCGGAAGATGTGCCCAAGATAGCTTTTACAACCCGTTACGGGCTGTATGAATACTTGGTAATGTCTTTTGGGTTGACCAATGCACCGGCCCATTTCATGTACCTGATGAACTCTGTCTTCATGCCAGAACTAGACAAATTTGTAGTCGTCTTTATTGATGATATTTTAATCTACTCCAAGACTAAGAAAGAACATGCTGAACATTTGAGAATCGTGCTGACCCATCTTAGGGAGCATCAACTATATGCCAAGTTCAGCAAATGTGAGTTCTGGCTGGACAAAGTTCATTTCCTGGGTCATGTGTTATCAGCGGAGAAAGTCGCTGTAGACCCAGGCAAGGTAGAAGATGTGTTGAATTGGAAACCCCCGACTACGGTACATGAGGTCCGTAGTTTTCTGGGTATGGCGGGATATTACCGTCGTTTTATCCCGGACTTTTCAAGAGTCGCCAAACCAATCACGACCTTGCTCAAGAATCAAACAAAATTTGTTTGGTCACCTCAGTGTGAGCAAGCCTTTCAGACTCTGAAAAGGTTATTGACAACTGCACCTGTCTTAGCCCAGCCAGATATTGAAAAACCCTTTGATGTGTATTGTGACGCATCAGGGATTGGGATAGGCTGTGTGCTAATGCAGGAGGGTCGCGTAATTGCATATGCTTCCAGACAGCTTAAACAACATGAGGAGAATTACCCGACCCATGATCTTGAACTAGCCGCCGTGGTACATGCATTAAAGATCTGGCGCCATTATCTGTTGGGGAACACATGTCATCTATACACCAATCACAAAAGCTTGAAGTACATCTTCACTCAAGCTGAATTAAATATGCGCCAGCGAAGGTGGCTAGAGTTAATCAAAGATTACGACCTTGAGGTGCATTATCACCCTGGCAAGGCAAATGTTGTAGCTGATGCCCTCAGTCGTAAGGCTCACTGTAATTGCTTAATAGTGACGCCTAGAGATATAACTTTGTGCCAAGAGCTAGAGAACTTGGGGATAGAAATGATTTCCCAAGGAAGCCTTGCCAATCTAAAGATTGAGTTTAATCTCGAAGTTCAAATCATAGAGGCACAAAAAGAAGACAAAGGCATGAAACATCTTAAAGAGAAAATTTCTAATAGAGCACCCACAGACTTTGAGGTGGATGGTGCAGGAGTAATCTGGTTCAAGAACCGGTTAGTGGTTCCAAAGGTACCTGAGCTACGTCAACAAATCCTGGATGAAGCTCATACCACGAGGTATTCTATTCATCCGGGAAGCAATAAGATGTATCAGGACCTAAAGCAAAGGTTTTGGTGGACAAAAATGAAAATAGAAATAGCCCGCTATGTGGCCAATGTGACACCTGCCGAAAAGTCAAAGCTATTCATCTCAAATCTGCTGGAGAGTTGCAACCTTTGCCTATTCCAGCGTGGAAATGGGATGATATTAGTATGGATTTCATAGTAGGATTGCCCAAGACGACCAAAGGCTTTGATTCTATTTGGGTCATTGTGGATCGTCTCACCAAAACAGCACACTTCTTACCTGTAAAGACATCGTATCATACTTCCACCTATGCTCAGATTTATTTTGATCGTATACTAAGTCTGCATGGGGTGCCAAAGACAATAGTGTCAGATAGAGGCACACAATTTGTCTCCCAGTTCTGGAAATGCTTACATGAATCCTTGGGCACCAAACTTTTATACAGCACAGCCTACCACCCTCAAACAGGTGGGCAAACTGAAAGGGTGAATCAAACCCTAGAAGATCTATTAAGATCTTGTGCCCTGAATTTTCCAGATAAGTGGGATGACTGCTTACCTCTAGCAGAGTTTTCCTACAACAATAGCTACCAAGAAAGTATTAAAATGGCTCCCTTTGAGGCGCTATATGGTCGACGATGTCGAACTCCACTACATTGGTCGGAACCTGGAGAAAGGTGGTTCTTTGGGGTTGACTTAGTGAAAGAAACTGAGGACAAAGTTAGACAAATCCAAAATAACTTGAAGGTTGCTCAGTCCCGACAGAAAAGCTATGCCGATAAAAGACGTCGACCCTTAAGATTCGCCAAAGGTGACCATGTATATTTGAAAGTGTCCCCAATGAAAGGAGTAAATCGTTTTGGTGTTAAAGGCAAGTTAGCGCCCCGTTACATTGGTCCATTTCCAATCATTGACCGATGTGGACAGGTAGCTTACCGCCTTAAACTGCCCGAACGATTATCCGGGATACACAATGTGTTCCATGTGTCTCAACTGAAAAAGTGTCTTCGGGTACCAGACCAAGTCCAAGATATTGAAGATGTGGAACTTGAACCGGATTTAACTTATTCGGAGTATCCTATCCGAGTACTGGACCAAAGAAATAGAGTTACTCGAAGAACAACTACCAAGTGGTACAAGGTACAGTGGAGCCAGCACTCTGAAGAGGAAGCCACGTGGGAATCTGAGGATTATCTGCTGGAGAATTTTCCTGAGTTCCACGCTTCTCTTCAGGACAACATCTGATAAATAGGGAGTGTACTCTAGTGAAGGAAAAGAGTAGCCAAAGCCATGTACTTAGTGTACATATATGTTTATAATTGAGTAATCTTCCCCAACTTCTTGCTTTATGAGAAAGTTGAAGATGAAAGAGTTTTGACAAATTTCCTTTTCCATTACTTACCCTAAGGCTTTAAATCTCGGGGACGAGATTTCTTTAAGGGGGAAGGGCTGTAACATCCTCGATGTTACGGTTACTGAAATTTGGATCATGGCATCATCAGCATTGCACAGCTTATTTGTTAAGCACACCTTGATGCATCAACTTAAAATGAGTTTAATTTGGTTGAATGTGTTCAGGGAATTAATGTGTGATTATCTTGTATATCGATGCTTGTGTTGGTTGCTAAACCCCTAGGATGAAAGATTTCCGAAAGGCTTAGGGGGGGGAACCCTGATATTTGAACCCCAGATTTGCCCCCTTTTGCACAATTTAAAAACCAAGCAAAATTTGAGGTTGAGTTCAAAAGCAAAGTTGTAGATCTTGTCAAGATGTACAACTTTAGTGTTTTGAGTTTTTGAAGTTTCAATATAAAATTCAAAGTAATTTTGAAAATACAGATTTCCAGGAAGTGTCCCCTTTTCCAATTTAAACCTCCAATTCAAAATCTATGTGGAATTTTGAAAAGTGACCAACATGAAAGTTGTAGAGCTCAAAACTTTGAACAACTTTCATGTTGGGAGTTTTTCAAGTTGTTTAGGAAAAACAAAAGTAATTTTGGAAATTCTGATCTGCCCCAATTCAAAAATTTGAATTTTTCCCAAATTGAATTTTGATTTGCAAACTGTTTTGGCAAAATCACCATGTTCCACTCAAAATTGGCTTTGGTCACCAAAACATGTTTTGTAGCTTACAAAATTCTGTACGACTTTCATTTTGGTGAAATTTTGGCTCCAGTTCAAATTTTGGGTGAATTTGGCAAAACTACAAACTGAGTGGATTGGGCTTGCTACAGTGTTCGGGCAGGGGGGGTGCTCTGCCGCCGGGGCAGAGCCGCGGCGTCCAGCGTTGCCACGCGCCTGGCCACGCAGCTGCTTTCTGCTGTGCCTCGCGCGGACGTCCTCATCCGCTACCAGTTCAACGCTGCAAGGATAAAGCCTCGAGCCGCCGTGGAAAATTTCTTTTCCCTCTGCACTCCAACGCCGACGAGCTCACTGCGCCCATCAAATTCGCGTTCCTTGCTCCCTTTCCAAGCCACCCGAACACGCCAACAGCTTCGCCAAGAACTCCGCCACCGATTGCACCCCCTAGCGCAAGCTCTAATCCCCCATAAGCCGCAACCGAGCCGTTCTCCTTCGACTCCGGCCGAAGCACCGCCACAAGCACTTCACCGCGGCCAGCTCATCTCCGGGCTCCTCAACCGTCGCTCGCTACCTTGTCGAAGTTGCGGTGAGCCCCTGGTACTCCCACGCCCCTTCCCTCGCTCTCTAACGGCTCTGGATGCTCGGGGTTTGGCGCCGAAGTGTTTCCGGCCGCCGGAGCCGTGGCCGGGTAGCTTCCGAGCTCTCCGTGATCACATTGAGCACGCTAGGCCACTCAAGGGGTCAAGGCGAACCTACTGGAGTGATTGGTTAGCGCCGGGGAAGTCTCATTGGCGGCTGGGTGATCGCTGGAGCTGCGGCGCGAGGAGGAAGACGAAGCTGACGGGCGGGACCCGCCCGTCAGTGGCTGCGTGAGACAGGCAGCGCCCGCGCGCGACGCGGGAGAGCTCTCGGGCCGACTTGGGCCGTAACCAAGCGGGCCGGCCGCGTAGCACAGTGTGCTTTCTCTTTTTCCTTTTTGTTTAAAAATGCTTGATATATGAAATTGTGTAGAAAATTGGTTACTGATTCAAAAATCAGGGGAAAATTTGTATAGGTTCCATAAAATGAGTAGAACACAGGAAAAATATCAGATTCTATTTTCTGGTTGTCTCCATGTATCTAAAAATTGCCTATTTTTATTGGTAAATAAAACTTCCATGAATTTTTAATAATTTATTAGTATGCCCAAAAATCACCAAACTTTGTGGGGAGTCTCTGAATTTTATTTCCAGGTTTCACACAAAATTTGGTGACATTTGGATAATGTTTGAATAAAATATTATTAAACCCTTATTTAGTATTTAAATAATAATTCTAGAATAATTAAATAATAATTAGTAATTGCTCAAAATTAGGATTTGAGTGATTTTGGGATTGTGTGATGACCTGAGGTCATTAACCTTAATGACCTTTGGCATTTAATTATTGTTTGGCATTAATGCTTTATTACTGTCATTAATAATTAATTAAGAATTAATTAAGATAAAAAGGATTAATAATTAGTTAATTTAAGATAATTATGAATTAAGATAAGTCTTAATTTACAGATGCAACCTCTTGGGTAAAGACACTAAGATGTTAAACAATTTTAATTATTGTTTATTCTGTGTTGCACCGAGGAGGCTGTTGACGGTCCTTAAGTACTAAAATTAATAATCAAATAAATATGAAAAAGGATCAATATGAAACAAACATCTAGAATTAGGGTTTTATCTGACAGAATTCCACGAGCTTTGGTGTTTATGTATTTCTGCAGGGGTTATCAAGAATTATGGAGAGAAGGCCCACATGTCATGTTTACAACGAGATAATTACGTGCCGCGCAATTTTTCTCAATCTAGAAGAACCCAGAAGCCACGGGAACGAACGAGAGCACGATCGGGCTCGGGGGCAGGGCGGCCGCCTACCCCCCTTGGGCGCCCGCCCAGGGTTGGAGGCCAATCGGGACTCTGCTTCGGAACTACGCTCCACCGACCTAAAGGATCAATCTAAACCATACAATCTATGTCGGTTTGATCCAATGGCTCACGTTCACTTGAGGGGACTATAAAACCAAGGCCAACCCCCCCTGGAGGGAGGAGAAGAGAAGAAATCATTATGCAGAGGTAGCCATCAAAGTTAGGGTTTAGAGCTTCTCTCCCACAGAGAATTAGAATTAGCTACTCCCTAATCCTTCAAGTTTAGAGGTTTGATTAGATAGCAATTAGAGAAGTAGAGCACTACGCTCTGGATTCGGATCTTCGGTAATAAAGATTGGTATTATTCATATCTTTCTCTAATTCTTTGTTCTAATTGCATTATGTCTCTAATTATTATGTTCTTAGTTTGTTCTAGTTCTATATTTGATATAGTTCTAATTGATAATGAGTTTATGTATAAGTTTGCAAAGCGCTTAGCTCTTGACGCGAGGGAGTTAGGTGATAGATCACATGTGAGCGTGGTGCTTAGATGTTATTTATCTGCAAATGTATCCTATTGGCCGGGTCGTGTGGTAGTTCGCGATAGTGACAACTTCGTTGATTCTTATATAGTCCACCCTCCGTTGATAGGACAGGCAGAACCGGTATTGTGGAGTAAGTCATGCGATGCTCTGATTTACTTTATCAATGTTCCTTATACATGAATGAAGAGTCTTTTACGCTATATATGATCTTGTAGATAACTAGAGTAGATTATGACTTAGTAGTTAGTAGATAACTTAGAATCCATTCTCTAGCTAATCCGACATCACCTACATATATGAGGAGTAGTCTATTTTCTAATCGCTGTGTTATCTACCCATGAACTTATAATTCATTATCATTATCTTTATGGTTTACCCCCCTGCTAAAGTAAGTGACTGTGTGACGAGTTTCTCATTAGTAATCATGTTCTTGCAAGTTTATCTCTAGTCTATGCCTTGATAGATTTTGCCCCTTGATTTAATTTCATTTTCTTTAGATCCCTTGAGCAAAATTATAAATAACGATACCTGGAATACTTATCCTGGTGAAATGCTACAATGAGGTGTTTTATCTATTCTCCGAGGGACCCTCTCTGCCCTGCAACCAAGGCAAGCCCCGGATGCATTAACCCCTCCTTGAATGTTTTAAATCTTTTATCACTTATGAATTGAAAATGCTGCATTAGGTAGTTGAGAATTGGGTTAACCTACTTGCTGCATTTACTACCTTGATATTTGTTATCCTGCCCTTGGCACCTGTTTTATTTTAAAATTGCGTAGCGATGCTTAGCCCTGCTACTAGATAGGTTTTCAAACAAAGTTTGAAGGGTTGTTGTGGAATACACTTATGATCAATGATGTTTCAATTTGAGACCGGTCGGTGGACTTGCTTTAAGAATGGAGTCTTAAAGTAGTGTCTCCAACTGTGTCGGTTATGGACCGGTCCGTTGATGGCCCGCTGGGTTGAGAATTTATAGTACTAGCTACTTGCCCTCGGTAAGCCCGATCTTGTGATCCCTCGATGCGAACAGCTACTCACGCACTGGGCGTGGAGCGATGGCGAGAGTAGTGTGTACCCACCTTACGGATCTGAGATGACCGGGAAACATCTAGATCGGCTGTAGGATGGTGGAGTACTGTGCTCTCGGGTGCCGCGAACCTGGTCAAATTTGGGGAGAGCTTGATTTGGGTTGACATATGCAAGATCTGGTTCTACATATGTCGGGTGGTTAGGAACTCCAATTGGATTGCTAAGCGGTTCGAATCGTCGTTGCTCCCTGATTGGGAGACTCAATCCACTGACCCTCATCGTAGTTAATTATGCAACTAAGTGATAAAATGAGAAAAGGGAAAATGTCTCATGAGGTTCGGATCCCAATTCCCGGACTCAGAGTGACATGAAGCTATGGCTGTTGGATAAATAATGCTTTAATTTAGGACTAAAAACTCACAGACTTGTCTGTGGGAGACAACTAGTTAGACTGTCCTCGAACTCCCCGGCCTCTTAAGGAGAGGAATTCGCGGGTAAAACTTGAAAGTAAGGATGCTCTATTAGTAAGCTTTTCCGCAAAACACTTTGGCTCCTTGCTCAGCCACTCCTTGTCTACCCTAAGCCTGCATTCCTGTTTTCTCCTCTTTTTCCACCAGGTAAGTCTTGTTGAGTACTCCCGTACTCAGGGTTTCATAACCCCTGTTGCAGGTGAAGCTCAGGAGCCGACTTGTTTCGGACCCTGTTGTGTGACCGTCGTCGAGGTTGACGACGAAGAAGAGTGAGCATGACCCATGGGCAGGGTCTGTAAATTTGTAATCTGTATACTAAAGTTTAAGTTGCTCCGCTGGACCTGGCTTGTAATAACACTCTACTATTTGGAAGAACTCCTTTTGTAAAATAAGTTATGTAATACTTCCGCTGTTTTACTCTGAAATATTATTTTGGTCATATGTCGTTTGTGATACTGCAATGTCTTCGCAACGAATGATCCTGGTGTTAAGGTGGCCACTTGCTATCCTGTAAGGGCGAGAAGAAGAAGTTCTCGTTAATTGACCATCACCAGTGGTCAGGACGAGCCTGCTTAGTACACCACAGGTAGCAGTGGAATGAGCGTCCAGCGATGCTCATCGGACTTCTAAAGTGGGAGGATCCCCGGCATCACCGTCAGAGGTCCTTAGGACAATGACAGTGGAATGAGCGTCCAGCGATGCTCATCGGACTTCTAAAGTGGGAGGATCCCCGGCATCACCGTCAGAGGTCCTTAGGACAATGACAGGTGTCGGTGGGCCCAAACACTTAGGGGGTTTTGCCACATCCCATCCTCTTTTATCCTTGAACTGTGCCTTTGTTATCTTAGTTGATACCTTAGAAGCCAATGGAGCAGCCACCTGTTCTTGCATGGTAACACCTGCAGATCTCTCCATCTCGATGGCATTTACCTCCATAGCAATCTGACTAGGAGCAGTTTCTTGTTGAATGGCAAGCTTCTGTGTAGGATCAAAAACTTTACCTGAATTTTCCGGCAACTTAGAGAGTTTAACTGCTGCAGTAGTGCTGATTTCATCGACCTCCAGAAAACCCCAGTCAGCCAAAGACTCTGTTTGATTGATCTGTTTTGAACCATTTGCCCCCAGGATAGAGCTATTTTGCACTTTCTCTGCTAAGTCCTTAATTTCCTGCAGTACATCCACTACAGCAGTGTTCTCACCATATGAGTTACATTTCTCCATCAACTGGGATTTGCCCTTTGATTCTCCCATCAACATTCCCTCTTCTGAATTGTCATTTGCCCCTAAATACAATTCTTTATCCACCTCTAAAATGCTTGATTGCCTACCCTGATAGTTAGACGGTCCAGAGCCATGACCAGACCCTTTTGGAGGGGATTTACCAGTCTCAAGCCACCCATGACTGTCCTGTGACTCTGGGTCTTCTTCATCTGTCACTTCACCATCATCATTGCCAAAATCATCATTTTCAGGTTTGGAAGGAGGGTATTGTGGTAGTTTGTCAGAGTAGAACCATGAAATTATTTTGCCTTTCTTATTGATAAAAACTTCAGAAGCTCCACATATCTTGTATGGGTCCTTACAGGAGACTTTAATCCAGATAGCTTTCCACTGCAGAGAAGGCAGATGAACTTCTTCTGGGTCTCCTACCAGCTTAGCCAACTCCAGCACAGCAAACTCAGTTCTAGCAATTTTGGGAATTCCCACAGCTCTAACCCAGACTGTCTGCAAGATTTGGAAAGTATCAGGATCTCGGTCAGTTTCCTCTATTACAGCCACCACATCAGATGTAATGAATTTGATCTTGTTCATCTTTGCCAGCAAACTCATGACAGCCTTAGAAGGAATATTTACAATGAAATCACTCCCAGAAATGCGCTTCACATCCCAATTCCATTCTGAATCCACCAAGTATTGCAGCTCAGTTTTGATTCTAAATTTTGTGCCTCTTCCCTCCAGCACTGAAACAATAGCTCTAATTGCTTCATCAGGTATCTCTTTTTCTTCCTTCTTAATTTCAGGCAAATTCAGTGCATAGAACAACTGCCCCGACATACCCGTGGCACAGAGAGTAAGCCCCTTGTTTGCACGCAGGCTAGGACAGTTTGAAGATTTATGTCCTGACTCTCTACAGCTATAGCAGAATGGGGGTTTTTTGCATACCGAGATGTGGTGACCAACATCATTGCAATTGAAGCATCTAATAGAGGAACCAGCAGCCTGACCTGACTCTCTAGCATGTTGGCTCTGCGGTTGGTATCCCCCTTTCTTCCGTTCTTCTAGCTTGTGGCGCAGATCTTCCTCTGTCATGCGTCGAACATCTCTAACTTCTTGGCGGTCACTTTCTCTCTTCCTGTTCTGATTTGCCTCGTGATCCCATCCGCGGAGTGACGTCTTCGGCTCATCCTGGTAGTACCGATTTCCACGACCTTGAAAGCTCTCATGCCCTTGGCCTGGAAACCCACTTCTCCCGTCTCTATTCTCCTGAAACCCATCCCGGCCCTGCCGGTCCTGGTCAGGAAAGGCATCTCTCGTCAAGCGGCCTTCTCGGAACCTCTCCCCATCTCTAACATCTCTAAGGTCTCTCCCTTGGTACGCTTTCCTCTCCATCTTGTTTCTTGCAACTTTGATGAAGGATCTTCCGTCTAGAGTCCGAGGATGAACTCGACAGATATGTTTAGCCTGAGCTCCAAATCTAATGATCTCTTGCGCAGTAGCTGGGTATCGCTCCACCGCTGTGTCCCAAACCCTAGCGGTAGGGATCCAGAACCATCACGAAGTGGGTGGGGAACGAAAGCTAGGACAAGGGGATTTCTGGCTGGGTGGATAAAAGGAATGAGCAAACAGGTCCTCAACTGACAGCCCAAAACTGCTCGGCCCAAATTCCTTTTCCGCCTTTCTGGCCCATTCTGTTCCCCGACCTTGTCTCCAGTTTGCCCCCACCTCAACCCCCTGTTTCGCTTGTCCCTGTAAAAGCAAAGTTCCAGTATTGTTCAACTCCTCAGCTATCTCCTCAACCTCATTCTCCTCAATATCACTGGCTTTACTGTTCTACATGAACTTGATAGGCAAGTCACCAACCAGAATTGAATTAGATCCAATTGCCGCAACTGGAGGGGGTCTCTGATCATGTAAACGCTCATGCCTTGTTTCATTTGTTGGCTGCGAATGTTTAGGCAAACCAAATGAAACAGATGGCTTCCCCTGACCTGGAGTGAGTGGTGGAAACTTATCATAGCTCAACCAATCTTCTAGCTCCACCATCTCTAGTTCATGATCCATTCTTCTAATCATTCTCGGAGATATTCTCATTGGGGTAGGAGAATAGGACCCTGGAGGCTTTAATCTCATTCTCAGGTAATTGGAGCTCATCCCGGTGAATAGAAAATGGAAACTGCCAACGTGAATCTTCGATTCCTCGTGATCAACAACTCAAAACACCAACAACTCCAACCCAAAACAGAGCAACAAACGGAGACACAAAGCTTCTAGAACCTTCTCAAAACAGAGTAAAACTCGGAACCCGGCCACTGACCCCTGCTGAGAAGATACGGCAAACGACTCGTAGGGCGAAAGCAAGTCGCGCCCACAGCGGCAACTTCCCTTTGACAAGGGATCACCAACCAGGAAACAACCCCAAGAAGCTTCTAGATGCAAAGTAGGAACTCAACCGAGCGAGAGAGGGAGACGAGAGAATACCCCGATAGGGAGATGCCGCGTCGTCCTGCGAACCGATTCTCCTACAAATCGGCGGGGATCAGCCCAGGGGATCGGTGGTACGGCTCGCCGGAGTTGGAGCGCACGGAGTTCGCCTAGTCCCTCTCTCCTCGCGTTTCCGCTGCGACAGCGGCAACTTTTCCAAATAATCATAACTTTTCTATATGAACTTAGATGAAGAACAATTATATGCTAAAATAATAATACACAACATGATCTACAACTTTATAGTTGATAAACTTTTGATTCAAAAATTATTTAGAATTTCACTTGGCGTTGACAACGATATGGCATGGTGGTTCAGGCCTCGGGGTAATGGGGATGCGCTTGCGGGAGAGGGAAATTTCGTGTGGGAGATGGAGGCGCATGCAGGAAAGATCCGCAGGGCCAAGGATGGCAAGTGACGGTTGGTTGGCAATTTTACCGATCGATTTTCACTAGATACTCGATAGAGGTATGAAAAAAAGAACAAGAAAGAAAGAGACATTTCGACGCCACTGTTACAAGGTGAAATCCATTTATAGTCCCGGACTGTGAGCCGGATTAAGGTTTCGGTACTAAATATCCCACCTTTAGTTTCAGTTGGCAGACCCGGGACCAAAGGGGACCTTTAGTTCTGGTTGGCAATACCAACCAGAACAATAGGGCTCACCAGCCCCTTTTAGTCTCGGTTGGTATTACACACCGGGACTAAAGGTTTTTTTTCCTTTTCCTTTTCCTTTTCAATTCATTATTGATTTTGGTTTTATAATTATATTTGTTTTCCAATTTATTTTTCGCTGCTATTATCCGTATACGTTGCACCTATACAAGAGCGTTATTATTGTACACAAATAAAGTATGAAACTATATATATTATAGAGCTCTACATATACGTACATACACATTACATTTACAATAATATACAAGTAATCAAGTGTTCGGCCGCCGGTTAAAGGTTGTACAAATGTTTGCTCTCCACTCAAAGCTCATACAAGTGTTCATCCTTGTTTGCACTATTCAATCCCAACCTAGGGTTGTAGTGGAACTCGGCGTCTTCCGGGATGACATGATCATTGATGAAACCTGCAATCGTCTCCTAGACTGCGACAAGTATTGTGTGGTCGAACACTTGTTCTTTCAATTCCCACTCCTTCCATTTGCATTAATTAAAGGAAAATATATTTAATATACATAAGATTTATCTTGTTTCAACAAAAAAATAAGATATGAATTTAATGTATACACATGTTACTTACTTTGAGCATCTGTTCAGAAGGTGTAAATTTGGTACACCGCATGTACTCGCAAACGTAGTATCCACATAAGTTGGTACTATATGGCTGTCTAGGCACCCACCTATGTAGAATAGGAGCGGAAAGTGGCGCTTTCAGATTCGTACGATATCTTTGTACGAATCAAGCCGAAGCCTTGCCCAATAAATCGGTCGTTGATTAGGTATAGCATAGTAAAGTTAAATAGCATGCCCGATATTTAAAGAATGATATAACATACCTCTAGATCATGTCTATTATGTCTTGGTACATTGCCAGCTCTTTTCTCATTGAGTCCCAGACACATATACATTGGTTCTTGAACTTAATCTCAATGAGTATACAGTGATCCCTGCATTTGTTTATAGAGTCAACTTATATATATATATCTTAATGCTGGATTCACTAATACATGATATAACACAACACTTTACCCCATATTATAAGGGAAGAGTATCAAGTCCTTGTGCGTTTGGTTATAAAAGAACCTCTAGAGGTTCTTCTCCATTTCCTTAGACCTCAGATTGAATGGATCGTCATTCTTGGTGTCCTTGTACACGACATAGAGATCAATAAAACCAATTCAATCGTCTTGTTTCAATCTGAGTTCTCTCATCATGTGTCTGCACATCATGAGCATATTAATTATGAATACGTACATATGCTAGAGTGGAATTATTGATTAAAAGGAAGAATCACTTACAAATAGTAGCAGCTCATGAGAGATTTGTCGAGATCATCCATATAGAGAAGCTGGTGTACTTCACTAAACTGTACCCACATGACGTCATCTCCACGGAAGTAGTGACGGTCTCTGACTTGGACGCCAATATATTGTTCAAGTACTTGTTGTCGATAGAAACTCATGTAGTACTCGTGCAACTTGTACATTTGTGTATGAAGTTGTTTTAAATTTGCAGGGTTGCATAGACTCCTACCATATTGAAAGTGCATTTGCCCCCTATGTGGGTTTTGGTGTATTGATGACATCCAATTTGGGGACTAATGCATTTTATTTGAGATTTGCTACCGCTACTATTCTCATGAAAGATTCAAAGGTTTGACTTAATATGAAATGGTGTCTCCCAATCTTCGATCTTGAGAAAGGCATTGGAATCAACCTAGAGCTTAATTGTTTATCTATTCTACTTTGGGTTTAGGCATGCCGTACTATCAAGAGGGGTTTAAAGGTTGTTGGTTTGGGGAAGATAGAGTGCTCAAGTCTTTCAACTAAAACTTATTAGAGACACTCTAGCACCTCACATGCATGTAGATACCTTTTCTGTGTCCACTGGTGTCGGAAGTCCCGACGTGAGTCGGAACTGCCGACGTGCTGCGCGGAGACTGTGGTCGTCGAAAGTCCCGACGTGAGTCGGAACTCCCGACGCCAAGTTCTGCGCGCGCACATGTCAGAAGTCCTGACAATCGTCAGAAGTCCCGACGGCAGGTCTCCGGCAGACTTCTGTCTCGCTCAAGCGCCAGCAGTTCCGACCTCGGTCAGCAGTGCTGACACGTCGGAAGTCCCGACGTACGTCGGGAGTTCCGACATTAACTTTGCGCGCTGTCTTTGTCTGTCTCTTGTACAGTGTTTCCAGTGTGTGTCGAAAGTCCTTGGCTCTATGTCAGAACTTCCAACATAGATCTGAGCAGACTTTTCTCCCAGTAGTATAAATAGCTCTCTCTGTGATTCTAACCGTTACCCACTCATTCATTGCGACCAACTCTCAGACAAAACAACTCTCAAGCATTCAGGACTCCTCTCTCCTCTTCCTCTTTGCTCTTAACTTCGATTCACCCAAGATTTAGAGTGATTTGGAGAGTGGATAAGTGAGAGTAACACTTTGAGAAGCTTGAGCACTTGATCTCTTCGTCAAGCCAGCAAGTTTTGAGTTTATTACTCTTGGGTTCTTGGAACCCTAGCCGGCTAGGCGTCATCCAAGAGCTTCCATCTTGTGGAAGAGACTTGGAAAGTTTGTATTACCCTATTTTTCTTAGTGGAAAGCTCGAGTGACCTTTGTGGTTACTTTGAGGGAGGCAAGGAGGTCAAAGAGACTCCGACCTTGGTGGTCACCTCAACAACGAGGACGTAGGAACTCCTTAGTGGGGTTGCCGAACCTTAGGGTAAATCCTTGTGTCACTTGTGGTTGTTGTTCTTAAGATCTACTTGTATTACTTGTATTTGCTTGTATACTTCAACCTCCTTTTAGGGTTTGGTCTCGATCTACGGTTTGGGGGACTCTTGGTGTCAAGGAAGGCTCTCAACATCTTCATCTAACCACTAGACAGTGATGTTATAAGTTGTGGATCTCACAAAGTTCATTTAAGCACTTACAGTTCATTTCCCGTAGGTGTCGAAACTGCTGACAGTTTGCGTTGGAACTTCTGACAACGTCAGAAGTTCTGACCCAAACTGTCGGGACTTCTGACAGTTGCTGACAAGTGACTTTGACTTTTGTGTAGAATTTTTAGATACACCTATTCACCCCCCTCTAGGCATTGTTTAGATCCTTTCACATATCTATACTGTCGTCGCCATTCATCAACAACTTTGGCTTCTTTAACAGACTCTTGATGCATAAGTTGTTCTATGGAGAGCCCAGTCGCATTCATCCACTAGGCGACTTCATCTATGTTCACAGCGTCAGGTATTGCCATTTGTAGCATGTTCATGTTGGAACCATATTGATTCTGAACCACTAGTGGCGGCACTGATTGCTGCGCTTGTTGGCCGAGCTGTGCAACCTCTTTCACGGCCTTCTATTTTCTTTTGTCTGCCTTGATTGTTGTTCTAATAGTATGCTCATAGTCTGGCAGTGGTGGTGCTAGTTTTTTACTAACGACAAGCTTCTCATCTTACATAGCCTGTACCACTTGCCTCAACTTTGAGCAAGGATACATTAGGAATGGCTTCTCTTGCTTTGCTCGTGTGGCAGCTTTGGTTTTTTGAAGAACGCTTGCACATCTAACTTCACTAAAGCCTCAAATTCTTCATTAGTCTTCTCATATGAAAGCTTGGTCATCTTCGGGATCTTTGTGACCAGAACTTGTTTCTTCGGCATAGGTTGGACCAATCTTTGTGGGCCGGCGGGCCTCTTGTTTCTTGATAAACCAATTGGTGCCGATGAGGCGGCCGGTGTCGACATTGGAAGAGGCGACGGCGGCGCAGTTGGAGCTTGCTGTGGTGGAGGAGATTTGGCCACTAGTGGTGTTGAAGTCCATCGTGGAGGAGATACAACCGGCAGTGGGGATGCAGCCTTATCTTGTATGAAATCATCCTCGTTGTCGTGTGCCACAACACTATGGTCATGTTGTGAATGGATACACAAACTTAGGTTGGGGGAGGTCCTGATGTGAAAAAATAAACAAGGTATATACATGAGTCAACCATAATGTAACACAGTAAATAATTAGTGAAAAGAAATTGCGTTCACATTCATCCGCACCTAGGGCTCGGTTGTTGCTGAGGGGGAGGAAGTGACGGCACCCTAGGAATAATGATGTACCATTTCTTCCAACATATGAATGTCTTCTCCACTTCACCTAGGGTCTTCTCCCCATCACCACATTCGATATCTAGAGGCACATTTTCATGGCCTTTGACCACTCTATCCATCAAGACACTAGCATATCCAGGTGGTATTATGATCGTGTGGATCCTTGGTGTCTTTGTGGGGTCAATAGGAGATACAACAACGGTAGCCACCTTGACTGTGGCATTCCCCTCAGGAATATGTAGCTCATAGGACGTCAATAGAGCTGTGATGTCATCCACCAGAAAGCGCAACCCTACATCATCTTGCCTCACAAGCACCTCTGTAGAAGCACAAGTGCTTTTCAACTGACAAGAGCCGGAGCTGATGTTGGCGGCCGGCTATGACAAGCTCTGGAGGCGAGAACTTACAACTTCCTCCATGGCCTTTCTGATTTGCTCATTCATAGTGGCCTTAAGGGCTTCCTCCAGCTCTATTGCCTTACGATCCTATTCACTGGCCTTCATAACAGCCTCCTCCAACTTTCATAGCCGTTCCCTGTCATCTTCCTTCTTTCTCTGGCGGCTTCTATATGTTTCTCTGTCTTGAGGGAAGGCATGCTCCCACAACACGGAGCCATAGCCTCTCGTCCATTCACCATGCTCAAGGTTCCCTAGGGTGTATGTCAGCTCATCTTTATCTCTATTTGGCTGCCACTGTCCACTTTCTGCGATAGAGCGAGCTTCATGAAATCTTTCTACTACAGCTTGGATGCGTTCCCCATACATGACCTTTCCGGTCTCTAGGTCCAAGCTACCCTCATGAGCAAAAAAACCAGTGCTTGGCGCGCTCAGGCCAGTCGAAGGATTCTGGCACCAACCCCCTATCAATTAGCTCTTGCTCGGCTTTTTCCCACTTAGGAATGGCACTAGGGTAGCCACCTGATCCCATCCTATAGTGGTAGGTCTTGTGTCGGGTATTCTCTGGAGTCTTGTTCTTCTTGATATAGTCATTATATAGATGCTTCTTCTAGCACTAGAATTTTGTGGCCATCTTCTTCATAGACCAATCCCAAACTCTATCCTTCAACTCTGAATTTTTTGTGTCTAGCATGAAATGTTGCAACACGTCACCCTAGACTAGTTCCTTGTCATGCTTAGAGACATAACTGATTTCAGGGTGTTGCTTATTTTTCTTCCATTCACGGGCATTCATCGGGAGCCCATCCCGAGCAAGGTACCCTAAGTGGTTGACAAAGGCCCTTGCATGGGGTCCATGTGGCTAGCCTGTTGCCACGTCAAAATCCATGATAACCAACCAGCCCTCCATCGACTTCTTCGGGCCTCGTACTTTTCTGCTGGTACCTGTGGTTGTCGTCGAGCCAGAGGGCTATGTAGGCAGAAACAAGACAAATAATAAAGGGAATTATTTTGAATTTCATGTATATAAACATAGAAGGTTGCATATTATAGACTTGGCCAGCATTGTCTTCCGGTACGCCTTCGAGGGCCAAGTATTAAGAACCATCATCGATGCCTCGAGGGTTCTCATTGCATTCGCGATCGTCATAACGAACTTGTTCATCGCCATCATGGATCATGTTCATCAATATTTCTTCATCATCTCTCGGGTCGGCCATTTCTACAAAAATATGTGTATATGTGATGTTAATTATAGATGCCAAACCCTAGACCCTGGACGTTAATTATATGGTACGTAACGTTTACGGTGTAGGGTTTACGACATAGGGTTTAGGGTTTATGGCTTAGGGTTTAGGGTTTACGACGTCGGGCTTAGGGTTTAGGGTTTACGCCGTAGGGCTTAGGGTTTAGGGTTTACAGCGTAGGGTTTAGGGTTTAGTGTATGTCATTTCATTATGAACATCATTTGCTAACAAAAGTGGAATCAAGTGTATCTCTCATAAATAAATAGATTAAGTAAATTACAAGTAAATTTACTATTTTATATCACTAATTATAAATATACCACTAGTAGTGTATGTCATTTGATTATGAACATCATTTGCTAACAAAAGTGGGATGATCAAGTGTACTGCTTACAAATAAATAGATTAAGTAAGTTTCAGGTAAAATTTACTAATTTATATCACTAATTATAAAGTCGGTGATGCTTTTAGACCTCGAAACTTTGAATTCTAGCTAGATAATAAACACAATAGATGAATTATAGCTAATTGAACACTAATTGATTATTAAACATCATTTATACACAATATATGCATTCTAGCTAGATAAATAGATGAATCTCTAGACATACCTATATTTTGAAGCCGGTGATGCTTTTAGACCTCGAAACTTTGAATCTGCAGTTCTGCACTAGAAAAATAAAATTGGTTAATACATATGAAATATTATTGACAACTAATATCACTAATGCATTTTTAATGTGTGTGTGTCATAATATATAATTATATATACATATATATTATGAATTTTTCATTTACATTTAATATTAAATTTATAATATATATACATATTTTTATATTATCACTAATTAATATATATGTGTTAAGGGGTGTGTGTGTTTTAAATTTATAATTCAATTTTCATTTTCTCCAAATTTATAATTCATTTTTCATTTTTCATTTTTTATAATTCATTTTTCACATTGGTTTGAAATTTATAATTCAATTTTCATTTTTTATTTTTTCCTCATCCCTCTAAGGGGAGGAGATCGAGGGGCGACGGCCGACCGGCGGGTGGCCTGTGGGCCGGCGCCGCGCGGTCCGCACGACCGCTCACCACCACCGACGAGCCAGGCCGGAGGCGCGCGGCGGACAAACGACGGGGCTGGGGTGGCAGCGGCGCGGATAGACGCGACGTACATGCTCAGCGGCGCGAATCAGGTGGCGGGTGGACGACGATCGGCGGCGGTGCGGGGAGGGCACGACGGCGGTTTTCTCTCAGGCGCGCGGCAGATCGAAATAGGGTTTGGGAGGGAAGGAAGAAGAAGGGGCTGCCAGCTTTATACAGGAGAGGACCTTTAGTCCTGGTCCTAGTTACGCACCGGGACTAAAGCCCTTTTAGTCCCGGTCCGTAACTAGGACCGGGACTAAAGGGTTTTCACCAAATCTCTGGTGCCACTCTAGGCGCCAAAATTTGGTTTTTCTATTTTTTCACTTATTCTTCTTGTTAAATACATACTAAATTAAATGTTAATGAAAAAATTTTAAAAAAATATGCATTATTTTTCTATGCCTCATATGTGCATTAAAAATTATTTATGATGAAATATTTTTCATATGTTTTATAATATTCAACATAGATGTTATTTATATTGAATATTATGTTAATGCAAAAATATAACGCCAAATTAAAATATCTAAAATTGTTGGCTTTCGACAGAAACTTTGTTTTTGCATCATCTGGACGTTGGTTCTTCAATAATTATTAACCAAATATGCGACATTGATTGTCTAAATTTTAAACTTTAAAAATTTCAGAGCTCCACATCGGTTTTTGAAACCCTAGATTGTCTCAACTGGAAAAGTCATGAATACAATTTTTGTTACACTCATCACGTTCTACATTTGGTCTAATGGTCAACTTTTCATTTGGAAAAGTTTGAACCACTCAATTTTGAATTTTGAAATAATTCATAGCCACACACCAGTTTTCAGAGTTTCAACCACTTAATTTTGAATTTTCAACACATAAAGTTATAATTATATTACACAAGATGTCAAATACACATTATTATCAGCTATATCAAGCAGGCACAGTGGTAAACTTCTTCTTGATGTAATGCCCTTGGTTATGATCATTCCATACCCATAGAGTGTCCTTAGCAGCAAGCATGATGCTTGGGTCTTTGGCCACACAGAAGGGTGAGATTCATTCATCTTTTTAATAATCCTCTGACATGTCTGACTTGTCTTCAATTCCCACAATGTTTCTTTTCCCTGTAAGAACTATATGGTGTTTTGGCTCGTTAGTTTTTTTCTCGTCGTGTTTCCCTCTCTTGGGTTTTGTAGACATGTCTTTCACATAGAACACCTGATTCACATCAGCAGCAAGGATAAATGGATCATTTCTATACCCAATATTGTTGAGGTCCACTATTGTCATTTCGTACTCCTTATCGACTGATACCCCTCCTCCGATCATCTTCACCCATTAGCATCGGAATAGAGGGACTTTAAAATTATGTACATAGTCTAGTTCTCAAATCTTCTCTGTGCGACCATAATAAGTGTGTATGTCCCCATTTGGTTCTATGGCATCCACGCGGACACCACTGTTTTGGTTGGTACTCTTTTTATCTTGGGATACGGTGTAAAATATATTTCCATTTATCTTGTACCCTTTGAATGTGAGGACGTGCCACACTGGTTGCCTAGCCAACAAATATAATTCATCTCCAATATTTTTGTCACCCTGACATTTTTTCGCAACCAATCACCGAATATTTCCATGTGATGACGCATAATCCAAGCCTCATTCCTCCCAGGATTCTTGGATCGTACAAAATCCATGTATTCCTCAATATACGGTTCCACCAGAGTGGAGTTTCGAATAACTGTGTAATGCACTTTATTGAAAGAATCATCACCCTGGCTGATATATGTTTTCTTTCCTAGTGTACCCTTTCCACCAAGTCTCCGCTCATACCGTGATTCAGGGAGACCAATCGGGTCAAGCTTAGGAATGAAGTCCACACAGAACTCAATGACCTCCTCTGTCTCGTATCCCTTGGCAATGCTTCCTTCTGGCCGACCCCGCTGGTGAACAAAATTTTCAGTACACCCATAAATCTCTCTAAGGGAAGCATGTTGTGTAGGAACACAGGACCCAAAATATTAATCTCTTTAACCAGATGAACTAGGAGACGTGTCATGATATTAAAGAAGGATGGAGGGAACACCAACTCAAAGCTGACAAGACATTGAACCACATCATTATGTGGAGTAGCTAGATCCAAAGGATTGATTGCCTTCTGAGAAATTGCATTGAGAAATGCACACAGCTCCACGGTGGTAAGACATACATATGGAGGTAGAATTCCTCTTAAGGCAACCGGAAGCAGTTACGTCATAATCACGTGGCAGTCGTGCGATTTTAAGTTTACAAATTTCTTCTCCGACACATTTATTTTACGCTTTATATTGGAGGAGAACCCAGATAGGACCTTAATGCTACTTAGGCACTCAAACATGCTTTCTTTTCTCCTCATTGCTAAGAGTGTAGCTAGCAGGTCTTAAGTAATGGCGTCCATCATCTATCTTCTCTGGATGCAGGTTGTCTCATTCTTTCATACGCTTCAAGTCCTCTCATGCCTCAAGGGTATCCTTAGGCTTTCCATACACACCCATGAACCCTAGGAGATTGACACAAAGATTCTTCGTCAGGTGCATCACGTCGATCGAGTGGCGGACCTCAAGGTCTTTCCAATATGGTAGCTCCTAAAATATTGACTTCTTTTTCCACATTGGGGCGCGCCCCGAAGCGTTTTTTGGAACAGGTGAAGGGTCGAGATGGCAGACTAGAGGGAGGGTGAATAGTCCTTTCTTAAAACTTATTGCGCCGGCTAACCGAAACAAATGTGGAATTAAAACTATCGGTCTAGCCAAGACTGCACCCCTCTATCTAAGTTCTCTATCACCTTGTAAAAGATCCTAAACAAGCAAATAAGGTGCTACCTTAGCAAGAGCTCACCTAACCGATTCTAGGAGTAAGGTCACACAAACCTATGCCACTAGTACTTTGCAAACCGGGAGAGCTCCTACACAACTAGTAAGCAAAAGCACAAAGCTCCTAAGCTCACTAGAAAAGCTCAATAACAAGGCAACCAATGCCAAATTAGAGAGCGCAAATTACTTAGTGTTGACACCGTTTTTGGGCACATGTCTAGGATGGCAGGATAAGGTGGCAGTACGATGTTTACAAAGTGGGTTGCCGATGAGGATGGTTGCCGATGAGGGAGAAGTTGAGCGTGACCAAGTCCACAGGCAGTAATATTGTGCCGATGGCTAGATAAGAAAGTCTGCTGATGACTATGGCAAAGGGTCTGCTGATGATGCAAAGAGGGAGTCCGGAAGCTGCCGGTCGTTATGTGGAGGAGTTTCGGTTTGTCACGAGGGATAGTTTTGTTATTTCCTTAATTATTTACATCGTTTTGTATACGGATTCCGTGTAATTTGGAATTCGAATTCTAATCGTGTCTGGTTGTAGCTCTTTGAGCAGGGTATAAATATAGACCCTAGGGCCTTGTAATGAAAAATCAATCAATCAAACACACGTTTTTACTCATATTCCAGCATCTACTTTTCAACGACTTCGTCATATTTTTTTCCTTTTTGTTACGAGTTCTTAGGAATTCGTCGACTTAAGCTCGGCGTGTTCTCAAGTTCCGCGTGAGTACCTCTTAGCCGTGACATCCGGGCGCATCGCTGTTGTCAGGACTAAAGTATTCGAGTTATCACCTTTGCCGATAGCAAGGTCAAATCGGCTGGCACGCCTTAACGTTTGAATCGGGTATTAGCCCTTTGTGTTTGCAGATCAGTTTTGCATCAACACATCTTTTGGCACGCCTGGTGGGACAAGATTCAAGATCAAGATCAACATGTCGATCTCTGACCTCGATCAAGAGAACGTCATCCCCGTGACGGAGGCCAACCTCAAGGATGAGCAGAAGCAAGCTATTGCCCAAGCCATGGAAGAGTTCAAGCAGCAATGCCTGAGGTCTTTCAGCATAAACAGGAGCGGCGAAGTGGTCCAGAAAGATGCACTGCCGGCACCACGGCAGGTTACCTTTGACGCCAATCCTGACAAGCTTCAAGATATGGTTGACAATGCCATCAATCGAGCGTTGATTAACCAAGCTGGTGTACTGTCTAATACGGTTTTCAATGCCGTGGCAAGAACTTTCAAGGAAGGACAAATCCCACCAGATTATGTGGGCCCCTCCCATCATCAGCCAACGGCACCAGAGGTCACGGCTCCATCGGCTGCTTTGACGACTGCAAGTGCACAATCTGTCGTCCCTCCAAGTACATCGGGGACTACTGGTGCACTATCTATGCCGATGACAACCAACCCACAAATTTCAGTTGGGCAGCATAAACTGACAACAGATATGTTGGCATCGGCAATGTCAGGGTTGACTCTTCCTCCCAACTGGTGGGGTTACGGTATGCCTCCAGAGTTGACACCGGGAACATCACAAATAACTGACATGAGGGGCAAAACTCCTATGACATCGGCACCTCCCAATGCGCTGGTGAACCAGAGTCCTCGGTATACCACAACTACTACTGCAAGGCCTCACACTGGAAATCCTCAAGATTCAATGTTCCAGATGCCCAACGCATCGGCAGAGTCAATCCTGATGCAACAGAGGTCTATGGCCCAGTCGGGGTATGTCAATTCAACGACGGTACCCAATTGCCAATCATCGGCAGCACCTATGCCGATGAACGCTAATAATGGATGGCTTGGACAGCAAGCCTTTCCACAATCGCCCCAGCAGAGTTACCAGACTACAGGGTTCCAGCAAGGGCAAGTCTATCCCGGGTTCCAAGGTCAGGGGATTCCCAACCAGCCAATGAATTTTGGACAGCAACCCGGGGGACAGCAACTCGGAGGACAGCCAATCGGTGGACAGCAGTTTGGTGGTCCGCAGATTGGAGGACAGGTGATCAATCCAATGTTCCGTGCAGATCACGTCCCGAACAGACACGTGGAGGTTCGCCACCAAGTGCCAGATCCGCAGCCGCCTCATCGGCAAGATGCCGATGCATATTGGGCCGATAAGATTGCTGAAGTAATGAGGGAACAATTTGGGATAAAACCCAAAGTCAACACTTACTCTTATCGAACACCGTATCCTCCCGCGTATGATTTGATCCCGCTTCCACATCGGTACAAGGTACCGGATTTTACAAAGTTTTCCGGGCAGGACGACACGTCAACCATGGAGCATGTCAACAGGTTCATCATTCAATGTGGAGAGGCTGGTAACAGGGACGAATTGAGGGTTCGTCTATTTTCATCATCATTGTCTGGATCGGCCTTTACTTGGTTCATATCATCACCTCCCAACTCAGTAATCACTTGGGCCGATCTAGAGAAACAATTCCACAAATACTTCTTCTCGGGGGTTCATGAGAAGAAGATCACCGACTTGGTCAAGTTGAGGCAACGTAATGATGAGTCGGTTGAGGGTTTTGTGCAGAGGATACGAGAGGTCAAGAATAAATGCTATAGCTTGGTTCTGGATGATCGGCAGCTAGCCGATTTGGCTTTCCAGGGTTTGTTGCCACATATGAGGGATAAGTATGCCTCTCAGGAGTTCGAAAGTTTAAGTCATTTGGTGCAGAGGATTTCTGATCAAGACATCAAGCCTTTCGAGCCTAAAAGAGCATGGAATAAGAAAGTGTCATTTGTCGATGAAGCAACAAGCTCAGATTCTGATGAAGAACCAGTAATCGGCTTGGCAGAGTGGGTAAAAAACAAGAAGCCGATGTCTTGTCCTTTTGGGCAGAAGGAACCAGAGAAGTTTGCTTTTGACACCGCTAAGGCTGATAGGATATTTGACTTTCTACTTCAGGAAGGTCAGATCAAACTGTCACCTAACCATGTGATCCCATTGGCAGAAGAGTTGAAGAGGATGAGATATTGCAAGTGGCATAATGCAACTTCCCATGACACCAACGAGTGCAAAGTATTCAGACAGCAGCTGCAATCGGCTATAGAGTCAGGGAGAATCAAGTTTGACAGTTCCAAAGCCCAGAAGCCGATGAAGATAGACCAACATCCTTTCCCGACAAACATGTTGGATGCTAAGGGGAAGGCTAAGGTCTTAACATCGGAGACAGCTGAGAAGAGTGCATCGGTAGATCCTCAGCATCAAGTTACTACTGCCGATGCAAGAAGTAATGGCTTGGTCCAGGAAGGAACTAGCTCAGGAAGGCCTCCTCGATCTGGTATCGTCATAACTCATAGAAGGCCTCGAGAAAATTGGCAACAACGGGAAGATCGGTATCGGCGCCAGCAGGAAGATTATCGACGGGAAGAAGAAAGACGCCGACAGGAGTGGAATCGGCACAGGGATCATTGGAATTGTCCATTCTTCATCCATTGTTGGGAGGAAAATATCAAGCTTCCTACTGTCAGAGACTGCCCTGAGTGCAACGGTTATGATCGGTACGATAGGACCGATCGGCATTATCATGAACGGCGATCTAATGGGCCAATCAGAGGAAGGGTGTCAGTTCATGACCGGCTGGGGGGCAGATTTAGTGGGCACGACAGACTTAGTGACCGTGTCCAGTATTTTCCCAGGAACCAAGAAGAGCTCGAGGAAATGGCTGATGCGTGGGTTCCCGATGAATTCATATTTTGCAGGGATGCTAACACGCATCGTATGGAGTCAAGGGAGAACCGACGCCCGACGGCAAGGCAAAGGCCACTTCCTCCATGGTGCCCTGGAGGATTAACCAAGACACAGAAAAGGAGATTGCAACGTGAAAGGCAAGAGGAGCTAAACAAGGGAGAGAACTCTGGAAGTTGGCAGCCGTCAGACACTAAGAGGGAAGGTCCATCGGCAGGCGTCAACATGGTCTTCATGTTGCCGATGGAGTTTCTTGCACCAGCCAGTGATGATGAGTTGGAATTTTCTGATCAGATAGCTCAGTTGGCTCTGGATCCGATGACGGCTATCTTCGAGAAACCTGCCGATGACGAGAGGCAGCATCTTAAAGCTCTGTTCCTCAAAGGAAGGGTTGATGGGCAGCCAATGACCAAGATCCTAGTTGATGGTGGAGCTGCTATTAATATTATGCCGTATGCAGTATATCGGAAGCTTGGGAAAGGGGATCAAGATTTGACCAAGACCGATATGATGCTCAAAGACTTTGAAGGAAACGTGTCTCCAGTCAAGGGGGCGATATGTGTAGAGTTGACCATCGGCAGCAAAACCTTGCCGACAACTTTTTTCGTGATCAGCGGAAAAGGTGCTTACAACTTATTATTGGGAAGAGATTGGATTCATGCCAATTGTTGTATCCCATCTACAATGCATCAATGCTTGGTTCAGTGGGTAGGTGACAAGATTGAGATTGTCCCAGGAGATTCTTCTTATGTTATCGCATCGGCAGAAGCGGATACTTACGAAAGGACCAGGTGCATTTCAGGAGAAGTTTGGGACAAAGATTTTCTCAAAGTTGCCGATTATGAGATTCCGCCGATCCAAGCAGTCGGTTCTGACGACGGTTTTTAATGGATAGATTCGCCGATGATGGAAAATTAGGCCAAGGATTCACATCGGCCGATGATTTGGTAGAAGTAGATATAGGTAGTGGTGATAAGCCTAGGCCTACTTTTATTAGTGCTAAATTAGATCCTGAGTGTAAGCAACAATTGACTAGTTTGTTAAAGGAATATAAAGATTGCTTTGCTTGGGATTATACCGAGATGCCTGGTTTAGACCGATCAATTGTTGAACATCGGTTACCCATCAAGTCTGGATTTCGGCCACATCAGCAACCAGCCCGCCGATGTAATCCTAACATTCTACCTGATATTAAGGCCGAAATCACCAAACTTATTGAAGCTAAGTTTATTCGGCAGTGTCGGTATGCCGAGTGGATTTCCAATGTTGTTCCGGTTTACAAGAAGAACGGGAAGCTCCGGGTGTGCATTGATTTCAGGAATCTCAATAAAGCTACGCCGATGGATGGATACCCAATGCCTGTCGCCGATCTACTGGTTGATGCTGCGGCTGGTCATCAGGTCATCAGCTTCATGGATGGTAATGCAGGTTACAATCAAATATTCATGGTGGAGGAGGATATTCCAAAAACCGCATTCAGGTGTCCTGGTCATGTTGGGCTATTTGAATGGATAGTCATGACTTTTGGGTTGAAGAATGCTGGTGCTACTTATCAAAGGGCTATGAATTTTATATTTCATGAGTTCATCGGCAAGCTCGTGGAGATTTATATTGATGATGTGGTGGTTAAGTCTGGAGATTTCTCAAAGCATCTCGCCGATTTACAAAAAGTGTTAGAGTGCACAAGGAAGCATGGATTGAAGATGAATCCCAACAAGTGTGCATTTGGTGTATCGGCAGGGCAGTTTCTTGGTTTCATGGTACATCAGAGGGGCATTGAAATTAGTCGAAGATCCATTGATGCCATCAATAAAATAGTGGCCCCTACCAACAAAACCGAGCTCCAATCCTTGATCGGCAAGGTAAATTTTATCAGGAGATTTATATCGAATTTGTCTGGTAAGATTCGTGCTTTCAGTCCTCTTCTTAAATTGAAAGTCGATCAAGAGTTTATTTGGGGAGAAGAATAGCAGTTGGCTCTGGATGAAATCAAGAAGTATCTAGTAAATCCTCCAGTTCTAGTTCCACCTCAACAAGGGAAGTGTCGAGGGTATCAACAAGGGGTACCCTCACCAATGCGTATAACGAGACCATCCGTACACACGCGCGGCCATCGACGGTCGCAACCTCGAAGACGGAAATAGCGTCGAGCGAATCGGTCAGGGCTCGAGCGACAACTGCCGTCGAATACGGAAGCGGGCTCGAGCGAACCGAGAGGCGTCGAGCGCAAGGACACTGTCCGCCGCCTGACGCGCGCACGAGAGCCAGGGCATTTAATGCACCTGACGCTTCCCCACCTAACACACGGGTCACGGGAGGCTTCTGTCCCATCGTTCTTTTTGCAGCCTTCCCACCGAACGACCCAGGGCGTGTCAGGACGCGGGAAACAAGGATGGAACGTCTAATCGGGACCCCCTCGAGACACCCAGGGTCAGCGCTCCAGACATCGACACCTCGTACGGCGTCCGACCCTCGACTTCACCAGGCTCCTTCCTGGAGACGAGTCGGGCGTCGACTGACCACGCCGTAACCGCTCCGCCGGATTTGCCGCCGAGCCATATAAGCGTGCATCCGCCGAACCAATCCAAGACGGCGCGCAGAGCAGAATGCGGGGGCACGCGTGATCATCACCAGGCTATTAAGACGGGACGGCTCGAGGTCATGCCGGTACGGAAACCTCGAGTAGGTCAGCGCTCCATGCTGCTATCGACTCCAATTCCTACACCTATACATGTACCCTAGGACCTTCCTTGGAACTATAAAAGGAGGGACTCAGGAATAGAACAGGATCACGACACAAGACCACGCTCATACGTAGTAGAGCTCCACACTTCATACCACGCTTGTATTCGCCCCTGTACAAGCACTTGGGTGCAAGATAATACAAACTCTCTCCCCCCGCTGGACGTAGGGCCTTCTCTTGCCCGAACTAGGATAAATCTCTGTGTCTTCTTGCATCACGATCTGGGAAAGGGAGCACGCATACAAATTTACTCGTTGGTGTGACCCCCCCGGGGGAAAACACCGACAGTTGGCGCGCCAGGTAGGGGTCCTGCGTGTTTTTTCATCGATTTCCCACTCCTTTCCGGATGGCTACTCTTGCCTCGCCATTTCCGCGCTCCACGGTGATTTGGTTTGGGAGTCTCGAGTTCATGTCTACGGGCTCCGGCTACGACATGATCTTGCTCTCAGTCAAAGGACCAGGAGGAGCCCGCGTTACGCCAGCACGGTTGAAGGCCCCGAGACGCCCTCACCACCACGCCTCCCCGCCTAAGAAGAGGCGCGGACAGCACCACCGCGGCCCCTCTGCTTCAGCACGACCAACAACTCGTGCGAGGCAGGACGTAGGCCACAAGTCGGCAGCACCGTGTGACGGAGCAGCAAGCGCGACGACTCAGCACCGCGCGACGACGGGAGGGGACGCGTCTCGCGCGCTCTCCCCCACCGCTGCTAGGCTACTTCCACACGGGTTGTCCACTCCAAGAGCGGCACTGCCGTTCGGATTGGACAACGCCACGGCGTCGCTCGCCAGGGCGGCATGCCCAAACGCCCAGACGTACGTAGAAAGACCAATGGTCCTCCCACATAGCTCTGAAGCACGGCGGCCGGCGTCCGAGCTGCCGGACCTATCCCGAGTACAAGGCCTCCGTCGTCTAGGCCCCGGACGAT
This sequence comes from Sorghum bicolor, assembly GCF_000003195.3. Lineage (NCBI taxonomy): Eukaryota > Viridiplantae > Streptophyta > Magnoliopsida > Poales > Poaceae > Sorghum > Sorghum bicolor. The sequence continues at coordinate 44,506,411 of NC_012878.2, forward strand.
ACTCGATCACCTCCCTCAGGCAACGATTGCTGGAGGAAGGACGTGGGTGTTTCTACGCCGCCGAACCGGACTCCGACTCCGAGACAGATAGCTATGACCCTACGAGGGAATGCTATCACATCGATGGGGCGGTAGAAACTACCGACGAGACACGGGATGCAGCTGCAGGTGGTCGAGCCCCCGTGGCGCGAGAAGACCCCAGGACGCCTGGGGACGACGGACAGGTCGACCCCCCTCCTCAGGAAGACAGAACCGCGCAGCTTGCGCAGCTGCGGGAGCTCAAGATGAAGCTCGACGAAGACCGCAAGCGCCTCGTCCTGCTCGAGCAAATCCTCGAGCAAGACCTGCCCTACCCGCCGGGCGGAAGTGTCCGCAGACGCGCTCGAGAGGTACATCGACTGATCGTCGGCGACGCGGAGCCAGAGCAACTTGTCAGCCGTTTCCCTCAAGCAGGCCAGAATGTAGTGGCAGCGACGATGCTGCTACGTAACATGCCAGTGCCGTCGAATTCCCAGGCCCGACGCATTCGAGATGAGGTACAGACATTGCTCCAGGTGGCGGTGGTTCAACAAGCCGAAAGTTCGGCATCTCGACGACGAGGAGCTGCCATAGAGAAGCGCGACGAACAGCCTCTAAACGAAGAGGAGGTGTCAGTCCATCAACAACCTCCCCCTCGAGGTAGAAAGACCGCTCTCATCCTCCCCGTCGACAATCAACGTCGACACGACGCGCGGCACGACATCAAAGAAAATCGACGCCGCCGGCACGGAGACGCGGAAGAGCGCGGTTGTAGCGCGCATCGCGGTGGGAGATACGACAGCGACGAGGACCGGGTGGCCCCCGAGCCACCAGGCCCACGGGTGTTCAGCAGGGCGATCCGCAGCACGCCCCTGCCCAATCCATTTCGACCCCCGACCAGCATCGCGAAGTACAATGGAGAGACCAAACCAGAGTTGTGGCTGGCCGACTTCAGGCTGGCCTGTCAGCTAGGTGGCGCTCGAGGTGATGATCGAGCCATCATTAGACAGCTACCCCTTTTCCTCTCCAACACCGCCCGTCGATGGCTCGAGGAACTCCCTGCCAATCAGATCCACAACTGGGTTGATCTGGTCAGAGTCTTCGAGGGTAACTTCAAAGGGACCTACATACGACCAGGGAACTCATGGGACCTCAGCAAGTGCAAGCAGAAGTCAGGAGAAACTCTTCGGGAGTATGCTCGACGCTTCTCGAAGCAGCGCACTGAGCTGCCGCACATCCCTGACCACGACGTCATCTTGGCCTTTGTCTCGGGCACCACCAGTCGAGACTTGGTGCGGGAATTAGGTCGCAATCGACCTCAGACCGTCGACGAGCTGATGGACGTAGTAGCCAACTACGCGGCAGGGGAGGAGGCAGTCGGCGCCTTCTTCAGCTCAGAAGGAAGAAAAGGCAAGCAGCCCGTCGAAGAAGATGGGACCCCTAGTCGAGGCCTCAAGAAGAATAAAAAGAAGCAGAAAGTGCGGCAGTTCCACCGGGAAGATTCCGATGACAACCTTGTTGCCGCCATGGATCGAAAGAAGCCTCGAGGCCCTCCGGATGGAGGCATCATTGACAAGATGTTGGAGGAGCCGTGCCCTTACCATAAGGGAGGCGCCAACCACAAGCTCAAGGACTGTGGTATGCTGAGAAAGCATTTCGATGGTCTGGGGTTCAAAAAAGATACGCGTGATGACTCGAAGAAAGAGAAGGCTGGCAGCAAGGAGGACAACAAAGATGACGACGGCTTCCCCGCCGTCCACGACTGCTACATGATCTATGGCGGGCCCTCGACTCAATTGACCATGAGCCAGCGCAAAAGGGAGCATCGTGAAGTCCTTGCAGCAAGAATGGCGGTGCCCCAATACCTTAGCTGGTCAAGCACTCCTATCACTTTCGACCGAGAAGACCACCCCGACAAGGTAGTCGCCCCAGGCGTCTACCCGCTCGTCGTCGACCCCATCATCGTCAACACCCGGCTCTCGAAAGTGCTGATGGATGGCGGTAGCAGCCTCAACATCATCTACCTCGAGATCCTTGACCTCCTTGGCATAGATAGAGGGAAGCTCCAACCAAGTGCTGGCGGGTTCCATGGCGTCGTGCCAGGAAAAAAGGCGCTGCCAGTAGGTCGAATTGACTTACCGGTCTGCTTCGGCACGGCGGCCAACTTCAGGAAGGAGACCCTCACCTTCGAGGTGGTTGGGTTTCGAGGCACGTACCACGCCATCATCGGGCGCCCGGGCTACGCCAAGTTCATGGCTATACCCAACTACACCTACTTGAAGCTGAAGATGCCCGGTCCCAAAGGCGTCATCACTGTCAGTTCCTCCTTCGAGCACGCGTACGAGTGCAACGTCGAGTGCGTCGAGTACGGGGAGGCGGTCGAGAACTCCACCGAGCTCGTCGCGAAGCTCGAGGCCCTAGCCGCTGAGGCTCTAGAGCCTAAGCGCCACGCGGGCAGCTTCGAGGCGGCGGAAGGAACCAAGAAGATCCCGCTCGACCCCAACAACTCCGACGGCAAAGTGCTGACGATCAGCACCGACCTCGACCCCAAATAGGAAGCTGTGCTCGTCGACTTTCTCCGTGCAAATGCCGACATGTTTGCATGGAGTCCCTCGGACATGCCAGGCATACCGAGGGAAGTCGCCGAGCACTCCTTGGAGATTCGAGCCGGTTCCAAGCCAGTGAAGCAGCGGTTGCGCCGATTCGACGAGGAGAAGCGCAAGATCATTGGCGAGGAAGTCCACAAGCTTTTGACGGCCGGATTCATCAAGGAGGTTCATCATCCTGACTGGTTAGCAAACCCTGTATTAGTTAAGAAAAAGAATGGGAAAATGAGGATGTGTGTCGATTATACTAGTCTGAATAAAGCATGTCCAAAAGTTCCCTTTCCATTGCCACGCATTGATCAGATTGTCGATTCTACCGCGGGATGTGAAACCCTTTCTTTCCTTGATGCATATTCTGGTTACCACCAAATAAAAATGAAGGAGTCCGACCAGCTCGCGACCTCTTTCATCACGCCTTTTGGGATGTATTGCTACGTGACCATGCCATTTGGGCTTCGAAACGCGGGAGCCACGTATCAACGTTGCATGCTCCACGTGTTTGGCGAACATATAGGGTCCACGGTCGAGGCCTACGTCGACGACATTGTCGTCAAGTCAAAGCGACGAGGAGACCTGATCCAGGACCTCGAGATTGCCTTTAGCTGCCTATGCACCAGCCGGATCAAGCTCAATCCCGAGAAGTGCGTTTTCGGTGTGCCTCGAGGCATGCTCCTAGGTTACATCGTTTCGCAGCGCGGCATCGAGGCCAACCCCGAGAAAGTCTTGGCCATCATGAGAATGGGGCCGATCCGAGACATCAAGGGTGTACAGAGAGTCACGGGGTGCCTGGCGGCTCTGAGCCGTTTCATCTCGAGACTAGGAGAAAAGGCATTACCATTATATCGACTCCTAAAGAAGGTCGAGCGTTTTTCATGGACCCCCGAGGCCGAGGAAGCACTCGAAAGGCTGAAGAAGACGCTGACCTCGGCACCAGTCCTGGTTCCACCTCAACCTGCAGAGCCGCTGCTCCTCTACGTCGCGTCGACGACCCAGGTCGTCAGCGCGGCGGTGGTGGTCGAAAGACAAGAGGAAGGTCATGCGCTGCCGGTCCAAAGGCCAGTCTATTTCGTCAGCGAGGTGCTTTCGGAGACCAAGGCGCGTTATCCCCAAATCCAGAAGCTGATCTACGCCGTAATCCTTGCCCGCCGCAAGCTGCAGCATTACTTCCTCGGTCACCCCATCACGGTGGTTTCGTCTTTCCCTTTAGGAGAAATAATCCAGAGCAAAGAGGCCACGGGAAGAATAGCAAAATGGTCGGTCGAGCTCATGAGTGAGACTCTCACTTACGCGCCTCGGAAGGCCATCAAATCGCAAGCCCTGGTAGACTTCGTCGCGGAATGGACGGACTCCCAGCTTCCCCCGACTCAGGTCCAGGCGGAGCTGTGGACAATGTATTTCGAAGGGTCACTCATGAAAACTGGGGCCGGGGCCGGCCTGCTGTTCATCTCACCCTTAGGCGTCCACATGAGGTATGTAATCAGGATTCATTTTGCCGCATCTAACAATGTCGCAGAATATGAGGCCCTGGTCAACGGTCTCAAGATCGCTATCGAGTTAGGAGTCCAACGCCTCGACGTCCGAGGTGACTCCCAACTCGTCATCGACCAAGTAATGAAAACCTCGAGCTGCCACGACCCAAAAATGGAAGCGTACTGCAAGGAGGTCCGTCGACTCAAAGACAGGTTCCACGGTCTCGAGCTTGTCCATGTCGCTCGACGCTACAACGAGGCAGCCGACGAACTCGCCAAGATCGCATCGACCAGAGGCACGGTGCCGCCTGATGCATTTTCAAAAGACCTTCACGAGCCATCCGTCGACCTAGGCACGGGGGCTGGCGTCGACGCCACCACCGCCCAACCAACCAATGCTGTCGATACGCTCTTGATGGTGGAAGAGTTGATGGAGATAGAACGGCGACCAGGTCGACCATTCGATTGGCGCACACCGTTCCTCGACTGCCTTATCCGCGGCGAGTTGCCAGAAGACAGGTCAGAAGCTCGTCGTATCGCTCGACGGGCCAAATCATATGTGGTCTATGGCGAAGACAACGAGCTATATCGACGGAGCCCGACGGGGGTCTTACAACGTTGCATCACTATGGAAGAAGGCTGAAAACTCCTCGATGACCTGCACTCGGGGGCTTGCGGTCACCACGCCGCTCCACGGACCCTTGTAGGGAACGCTTTTCGACAAGGCTTCTACTGGCCAACGGCCGTGGCGGACGCCATCGAGCTCGTACGATCATGTCACGGGTGTCAGTTCTACGCCAAGCAGACGCATCTGCCTGCCCACGCTCTTCAGATGATCCCCATTACCTGGCCGTTTGCGGTGTGGGGGCTCGATTTAGTAGGACCTCTACAAAAGGCGAAAGGAGGATTCACCCATTTGCTGGTGGCCATTGACAAGTTCTCCAAATGGATCGAGGCTTGACCCATCACCAACATCCGCTCCGAGCAGGCCGTCCTTTTCTTCACCGACATTATCCATCGGTTTGGGATCCCCAATGTCATCATCACCGACAACGGCACCCAGTTCACCGGCAAAAAGTTCTTGGACTTCTGCGATCGGCATCACATCCGTGTGAACTGGTCTGCAGTAGCCCACCCTCGAACTAACGGTCAAGTCGAGCGTGCCAACGGCATGATTTTGCAAGGACTCAAGCCAAGGATCTACAATCGATTGAAGAAATTCGGCAAAAAATGGGTCGAGGAGCTTTCCTCAGTCCTATGGAGCCTTAGGACAACACCAAGCAGGGACACAAAATACACCCCGTTCTTCATGGTCTACGGCTCTGAGGCTATCCTCCCCACAGACCTCGAGTATGGGTCACCTCGACTCAAGGCCTACAACGAGCAATCGAACAAAGAGACTCAAGAAAACGCGGTCGACCAACTTGAGGAGGCTAGAGACATGGCCCTCCTCAACTCTGCCAGATATCAGCAAAGGCTTCGACGCTACCATGACAAGCATGTGCGCAAGAGGGACCTCAACGTGGGCGACCTAGTCCTACGACGCCGGCAAAGCAATCAGGGACGCCACAAGCTGACTCCGCCCTGGGAAGGTCCGTACGTGGTAGCCGAGGTCCTGAAGCCGGGAACGTACAAGCTGGCGGACGAAAAGGGCGCAATTCTCACCAACGCATGGAACATCGAACAGCTACGTCGATTCTACCCCTAGAAGTTCTAAACTTATGTTCCTGCTTACGTTTTGTACCAAGACTTTGTAAACGAATGAATGAATAAATAAAGTCTTTCCCTCGAAACAATTCTTCTTTCTTTGCGCCGAGAAGATTAATAAGTCACGATCTCGACGTTAAAAGGGGGCGCCGACTATGACCCATCATAGTCAGCACCCCCTCGGGGGCTACCAGGGGGACGACACCCCCCCCGAGTATCGAAAAAACCAAGAAGTTTTCTTTTCTTACGTAGTAAACCTTGCACGGTTCGAGTAGCTAAGGCACCTCGAGCCCCTCAAAGGCCGAGGGACAACGAGCTGGAGAACTCCTGCGCCCCCGAGCTACGGAAACTCTACTCGCTTCCCCACCATTGAAGTGATCGAGGTGGTCTTTTACGAAAAATCGAGCAAGGGATACAAACGTAGGCGCAAAGAGAAACGAAAGCATCAAGCGGAAAGACAAAATAAGCATCTAACAATTACGAAAGTGATACAGCATCAGTTACCCACAGAATTAACAAAGTATTGTACAAGGGGCCTCAGGCGCCCTGAGCAGGCTCGCAGGCCTCGGTCCGCGGCACGATCCTCACCGCCCTCGCCTCCGCCCGAGCTAGCCTCAGGAGGGAGCACCTCAGGCTCGAAAAGCTTGGCCAACCTTTCCCCAGGAGCCTCCGCGTCGTCGATCAAGGCATGGAGCCTCTCCTCGTTCTCCACGTCGGTCTTGGAGATGTCGGTGACGAAGCCATGGGACACCACCTCCATGTCGTAGGAGAAGCCCGAGCAGACAACCGCCATCGCCCGCTTCACCCCGATGTGGAGGGCGTCCCGCACCCGATCTCGCAGCGTCGCGCCCATGTAGCACAACTGGTCGACCAGGGCGTCGCCTCGAGCGTCCTCCCTTGACTCATCCATAGGCTCGACCTCCCAAGAGGTTGAGAGATCACTTATCGCCGTCCGTACTCGACGGTTCAAAGCAACCTCCGCCTCGAGCTGAGCCTTGGCGTTGCGAGCCTCGGCTTGGGCGGCCAGGAGTTCATCCTTGAGCCCTGTAAAAGCCAATACAAAGAGACCTTAGGAAAAACTAAGCACACCTCGGAAAAAGAAATCTGATAGAGGAAACATACCGCGTACGGTCTCCTCGAGGGTCGTGTTCTCGCCGACCAGCCTGGTGTTGGCCCCCTCGATCTCTTTGTTGGAGCGTGCCAGCTCGGTGTTGGCAACGCGGAGATCCTCGATTGCCTTGCCAGCCTGAGCAATGGCCCCACTCTTCTCCAGCAATTCTCCCTTCAGACGCTCGACGTCGTTAGAGAGACTGCGGGATCGAGCCCGCTCCGCCTCGAGATCTTCGAGGGCCTTCTTCTTGGCTTCCTCCGCGGCGCCCCTGGCGACCTCGCCGTTCACATGCTCCACCTTCATCTTTCGGAAGGACTCTCGGAGAGAGTCCAGGTCGGATTTAAGGAGGCCCTTCTCCTTGTCCAGATCCGCGATAACGCTCTTGTAGGACAGGGCCTCCTCCCGGGCTCTGGACGCGGCCTCCTCGACCGTAAGAGCCCGCTCCTGTAGCTGCATCGTCTCCTCCTCCGCCTTCTTCGAGACCTCTCGGGCCTCAGCCAAGGCAGCCTCCCTCGCCTTCTTCTCCTCCTCGAGTGCTATGAGATCTTTGTAAGCTTTGAGGAGCTTCTCCTGCGACTCGAGGAGTTGATCCTTGAGGAGGGGGAGCTGCTCCCAACCGCCCCTCGTGGCGTGTATGAAGCTGGACTTGATGCGGGAGGTCTCTTTCATATCCTGCGAATCAAGGGTCGGATGGATTAGAATACGGAAACCAGAAAGCACCATGAGGATTGGAGTTCGAGAAACACTTACGAAATAAGCCGGGCCGAGCCCGTTGTTGATAACGTCCGAGAGGAGCCCCACCACATGCTTCATCCAAAGGCGGAGCTCCTCGACGTGTTCCCACTTCTCCGCCTCCTTCCGATCGTCGAGGAAGATGTCGGGCTCAGACGGGTCGTGGGAGGCCCGGATACGGATGCGATCGGGGCACCAGTGCTCCATCTCCCGGTCAGCCCGCGCCTTAACGCCGCAGATGAGGCCCTCGACGGTCTCGAGGGAGCCACCATGGCGCAGGAACAGGTCGACGAGACATGGGAATCGTCCGTCGTCGTCCACCGTCTTCCAGGTTCCATCCTTGGTCCCCGGTGCCCCAATTTCATCCTCCTCGGAAGGAAAGCGGTCCTCCCACGCCCGACGTTCCCGGAGGAACCCTGGGACGATCCCGTCCATGCCGTAAATTGTCCTCTTGATATCGGACTCGGGGTCGGGGGGCGTGCGCTTCAGGCAGGCGAGTGCCACCACTCCATCCGCTCGCCCCGGCTCTGCCCGGATCGCGGCAGGTGCCCCCGGGAGGAGCCACGCCGGGGTTGGGGGGCCATACACCGGCAAGTCCTCCTCCTCGCCGAGCTCTTGCGGCTCCGGTGGCACTGGCTGGGCCGGACCTTGGGGCGGAGGCTCGAGCGGTCCCTCCTCTTGGCCCGCCTGCTGCTGCTGCTGTTGCTGCTGCGGTGGTTGCGGCTGCTGCTGCTGCGGTTGCTCCTGCGGTTGTTGCTGTTGCTGCTGCCGCTGTTGCTGCTCCTGCTGTTGCTGTTCCTCCTGCTGTTGTTGCTGTTGCTGCGCCTCATATTCCTGCGCCTGCCGCGCCGCCTCGCGCTCCCGCTGTTCATCCTCCTCCCTCTTCTTCTTCTGCTCCTCGAGGGTGCGGAGGCCGGCGGGCCACGGAGTCGATCCCGCGACGTTGGGGGTCGACGCTTCCTCCTCCATAGGGCGGGCACCCCCAGACGCTCTGTCACCATCAGACGTATCGCTGATGGTGATGGGTTCCCCCTCGACCCCCAATCGAGGGGGCTCGAGGGCTCCCTCTGACGCTTGCGTCCGGGGCGCCTCATCACGAGTCGGCGGCGACGGGGTAGGCGCGGGACGAGACGGAGCCCTCTCGACGCCGGCTGGAGGTTGGGGGCTGGAGGAGCCTACGAAACAAAGGGTAAGGGTCAGACGTTATGATAACCGACACAAGAACATCGCAACGCCCAGAAATAAACTACGAACCTGGTTCCTTGGAGGCGGCACCCGTTTTGAGCCTCTTTGCCATGGACGGTTGGGCCTGCTCAAGGGTCCGCTTTAGCCTGAGAAAAGGTTGGCATATGAGGAAAGGTGGAAGAATGGGAAGACAAAAACCGCAACATCAAAAAGGCTTACCCCACAGGGAGAACGGCTCGCCTCCTGCCACCCCGACCAGTGGGCCTCGAGCCACCCCGCGTCAGGGCTCCAGGCCCCTCGAGGGCAGGCACTGGCTTAGGCGCGTCGGTCCCCGCCTGGCGGGCGCCGGGACTGGCGCTCCTACGGCCGGCATCTCCTTTCTCAGAGGCCGCAGCGCGACCACGAGTTAGTGGCCCCGACGCCTGGGGCCTAGCCAGACCGCTCTCCCTAGGCACCGGGGGAGGGCGCGGTGCGTCTTGGCCCGCCTTGGGCGCGGGAGGGGTGTCGGCCCGGGGGCGACGAGATCCGCTCGGACCCTCCTCTGGCGCCTCCGTCCGGGGGGCGTCGACGTCACCTCGAGGCGGGCCCTCGAGAATCCGATCGAGGCGCGACGCCATCCCCTCGGAGTTGTCGCTGTCCTCGTCGTCATCGTCATCATCGTTAGGGGATTCTTCCTCAGGCTCCGCCCTCTGCCTGGATTTGGCTCGACGCGCCTCTAATGCTTGGCGGTCGAGGTTCTTCTTCTTCTCCCCCTTCTTTGCAGAGTCCTTGGCAGACTTTAGCTTTTCGGCAGATTGGCGCCGTTTGTCACGATCGACCTCGTCCTCCTTTACCGGAGGCCTCGAGGACCAGACATCAATCCGACCCTGCCAAAACAAAGGTAGACTTAGAAAAAAGAGAGGGGAGAAAGGAAACCCAGAATCGAGGCTGCGCGCAAGAAGAAAGCGTACCAGATCGATCGAGCCTGCGTCTGGCCTCATGGGGAAGCCGTTAACGTGCTCCGGCTGAAAATCACCGGCAATTGCAGCCCTGACTCGGGCCGCGACTTCGTCGTCCACCGGAGCCTCGTTGGACATCCGACACGCCTCGAGGTCCCGAGATGAGACGCCAGGGCCCATCTCGTCCATCCTCAACGGTCGAGACATCAAAGGGAGAACTCTCCGGTGATGGACGGCCGAGAGGACGAGAGCGGCGGTCAAACCCTCCTGGCGAAGCTTCTTCAGGGCGTCGAGGAGGGGGTCGAGCCGAGATTGATGAGCTTGGACGATGCCGTATGTCCAATCAGCTGGACGCTCCATGATCAGACGGCCCGAGTAGGAAGGCAGGAGGTTGTCATCGTTCCGCAGGTAAAACCACTGGGAGTCCCAGCCGGCGTGGTTGGTCGATAACCCTACCGGGATGTACTCCCGCGGCCTGTCCGTCTTCCCCGTCTTCTGCACCAGATTGAGGCATCCCGCCCGCACGGGCTTCCTTACGCCCGTGGTTCCGGTGGGGGCATGGAAAAGCTCGCCCCTGTAGAGGTGGAGCCACAGCTCCCAGTGCGGCATCATCCCCAAGTAGCCCTCACACATGGCGGCGAAGACCGCCGCTACGGTGATGGCGTTCGGAGAGAAGTGCTGGAGCTCCACCCCATAATGGAAGCAGAGAGCCCGCATGAAGCAGCTCGGGGGCGCGCCCAGACCGTGGCGGTGGAACTTGGCGAACGACACCACGTAGCCCTCGGGCGGCTGAGGCCCCCTGTGACTCGCCGGCGGCGCGATCCACTCTGGCGACGATAGCGAGGTACGGCGGCGCAGCAGTCCCTCTTTCTCAAGATCTAACAACCGGCGCTCCGTCATCGACGACGGGCGCCAGTCGTCGGCAGCGACAAGTCTTACAGGCATCTCGGCTAGAGGGACGGTAGATTCACTACAGCTCGAGGAGGCGTGTGTGCGTGAGACGGCGAGAAAGCAAAGGCAACGAGAGAATAAAAGCGAGAAGGCGGAAGGGAGAGGAACGGCGGCAACGCCACGACGTATTTATAGGCAGCAGTCCGCCAACGGACAGATCCGAGAAATAAGGTAACTCCCTCCCTTAAATGCGCCACCTAATCGTCTCTCTCCTCACAGGCCAGACGCTCCGAATTCCCCGCCGATACAGTGTCACAACGTCACTTACCTCAAAAGGTGCGCCCAACGGGCAGAAAGACGAACCGGCACGGCAACTTCCTTACTTCGCAAGCCAAGGTATGCGCCCACGATAGTCTCGAGAGGTCGATGGCTGGCCCGTCGAAAGGGTTCGACAGCCGATCTCGAGCACCAAGAGTCAGGGATCCCCAGCGAGTGGTCGAAAATCGAGGCCCGCCTCGAGGACTCGCTGGCGATGTCCGAGGTAGGGTCGAGACAGTCGAGAGGAATCCCCCCGAAGCGAGGCATCGAGCCGCTGGACTCTATCGAATGAGACCGGTATCCCCGACCACGTCGACCCTGCTTTATGAGGACGCCTCCGGGCTACAGCTGACCCCCTCGAAAGGGGCACAGGTTCTCACTTGGACTACCCGCTAGGAACTCAATCTGGGGTGGAAGACGCTCGCTCTATCGAGAGTACGTCGAAACTTCCACGCAAGGCAAAGCCGAACAGAACCTTCCACCACGGGTGTTGACAGCGTTTCTGCAAATTTGGCAAAATAATCCTCGAAGGAGTTAAATACTCCCTCGAGGGCTCGGGGGCTACCCCCACGGGGTCGCTCGCGCGCCCCCGTGGAAGCTCGACCGTAAAAACGAAAGTCTCCACTCGAGCGCCAGCGCTCGAATGAAGACTCGGGGGCTACTGTCGAGGGTATCAACAAGGGGTACCCTCACCAATGCGTATAACGAGACCATCCGTACACACGCGCGGCCATCGACGGTCGCAGCCTCGAAGACGGAAATAGCGTCGAGCGAATCGGTCAGGGCTCGAGCGACAACTGCCGTCGAATACGGAAGCGGGCTCGAGCGAACCGAGAGGCGTCGAGCGCAAGGACACTGTCCGCCGCCTGACGCGCGCACGAGAGCCAGGGCATTTAATGCACCTGACGCTTCCCCACCTAACACACGGGTCACGGGAGGCTTCTGTCCCATCGTTCTTTTTGCAGCCTTCCCACCGAACGACCCAGGGCGTGTCAGGACGCGGGAAACAAGGATGGAACGTCTAATCGGGACCCCCTCGAGACACCCAGGGTCAGCGCTCCAGACATCGACACCTCGTACGGCGTCCGACCCTCGACTTCACCAGGCTCCTTCCTGGAGACGAGTCGGGCGTCGACTGACCACGCCGTAACCGCTCCGCCGGATTTGCCGCCGAGCCATATAAGCGTGCATCCGCCGAACCAATCCAAGACGGCGCGCAGAGCAGAATGCGGGGGCACGCGTGATCATCACCAGGCTATTAAGACGGGACGGCTCGAGGTCATGCCGGTACGGAAACCTCGAGTAGGTCAGCGCTCCATGCTACTATCGACTCCAATTCCTACACCTATACATGTACCCTAGGACCTTCCTTGGAACTATAAAAGGAGGGACTCAGGAATAGAACAGGATCACGACACAAGACCACGCTCATACGTAGTAGAGCTCCACACTTCATACCACGCTTGTATTCGCCCCTGTACAAGCACTTAGGTGCAAGATAATACAAACTCTCTCCCCCCGCTGGACGTAGGGCCTTCTCTTGCCCGAACCAGGATAAATCTCTGTGTCTTCTTGCATCACCATCCGGGAAAGGGAGCACGCATACAAATTTACTCGTTGGTGTGACCCCCCCCCCGGGGGAAAACACCGACAGGAAGCCCTTCAGATTGTATTTATCTACCGATGGATCGGTTATCGGTTCAGCTTTAGTTCAAGAATTTGAAGGGAAAGAAAGGGTAATTTATTATTTGAGTAGGAGGTTGATTGATGCTGAAACCAGGTATTCGGCCATTGAGAAACTATGCTTATGCTTATATTTTTCATGTATCAAGCTGGGACATTACCTGTTATCGGCCGAATGCGCTGTTGTTTGCAAAGATGACGTGGTCCGATACATGCTATCTATGCCGATTATGAGTGGTAGGATCGGTAAATGGATTTTAGCGCTGTCGGAGTTCGATTTGCGTTACGAATCGGCTAAGGCAGTCAAAGGGCAGATTATGGCCGATTTTGTGACTCAGCATTGCGGTATAGTGGAAACCTTGGAAATTGTACCCTGGACGCTCTTCTTTGATGGATCTACCTGTGACCGGGGGGCAGGAATCGGCATTGTATTAGTTTCCCCTAAGGGGAGGAAGTATGAGTTTTCCTTGCCGATTGTTGCCACATCAACAAATAATCAGGCTGAGTATCAGGCTCTGATCAAGGGATTGGAGTTGTTAAGAGAAGTTTGTGCTGATGCTGTTGAAATATTCGGGGATTCTATGTTGGTTATAAATCAATTGGCCGGAAGCTATGAATGCCGAAGTGAAGTTCTCATAACTTATTTCGAGAGAAGTATGCAACTGTTAAAGGAATTCAAGGATTTCCGATTGGAGCATGTTCCCCGATTGCATAATGAAGACGCTAATCGGTTAGCTCAGCATGCCTCGGGATATCAACCAATGATTAGTGCAATATCGGTAGTCGGTGCCGGTGATTGGAGGAAAGAAATTATTGATTATCTAAAAGATCCATCCAAAAAAGTTGAAAGACGGGTTCGATTTCAAGCAACCAAGTATGTGCTCCTTGAAAATGAATTGTATTATCGAACTATCGACGGAATTCTTCTCCGATGCTTGGGTGATGATGAAGCTAGAAATTTGATGGGGGAAATCCATGAAGGAGTGTGTGGAGCGCATCAGTCAGCTTTTAAGATGAAGTGGATGATTCGAAGGAATGGATATTTTTGGCCAACCATACTTGAGGATTGTTTTAAATATTTCAAGGGATGTCAAGGTTGTCAAAAGTTTGGTAATATCCAGAGAGCACCCGCATCGGCTATGAATCCTATAATAAAGCCTTGGCCGTTCCGGGGATGGGCCATCGATCTGATCGGCCAGATTTGTCCACCATCTAGCAAAGGGCATAAGTTCATTCTAGTTGCCACTGATTATTTCACTAAGTGGGTTGAAGCTATTCCTTTGAAGAAAGTCACATCGGCCAATATGATTGATTTTGTGAAGGAGCATATTATTTACCGATTTGGGATTCCCCAAACGATTACTACCGATCAGGGCACCATGTTCACATCGGGGGAGTTCAATGAATTCGCAATCGGTATGGGAATTAAAGTGTTGAATTCTTCTCCTTATTATGCTCAAGCCAATGGGCAGGCCGAAGCGTCTAACAAAGGAATTATCAAGCTTATTAAACGAAAGATTGAAGAAAATCCTAAGCGGTGGCATACATTATTAAATGAAGCATTGTGGTCTTATCGGATGGCTTGTCATGGATCGACCAAAGTATCACCCTATCAATTGGTGTATGGACATGATGCGGTGTTGCCTTGGGAAATTAAGGCTGGATCTAGGCGATTATCTTTTCAAGATCAATTAACTGCCGATGGTTATGCCACTTTGATGACCGATGAATTGGACGATCTAGCAGGGCATCGGTTAAAAGCTTTAATGAGTATAGAAGAAAATAAGAAGAGAGTTGCTAGATGGTATGATAAGAAAGTGAAGGCTAAAGAGTTTGCCGATGGGGATTTGGTATGGAAATTAATTTTACCAATTGGGACCAAAAGTTCGAAGTTTGGAAAGTGGTCTCCTAATTGGGAGGGTCCTTATCGGATAAGTCGATCGGCTCCTGGCAATGCCTACATTCTAGAAACCCTCGAAGGAATTGAATTTCCCAGAGCATTAAACGGCAAATATTTAAAGAAGTACTACCCCAGTATATGGGTCGATGCATAGAAGTTTAGGTGCCGATAACACTCCTATCGGCTGGATCCAAATGTTTGGGGACAAGACTTGGTGTTCCAAAAGTTTAGGTGCCGATAACAGTCCTATCGGCTAGACTAAAAGCTAAGGAAGCAGGAAAGCGCAGATATAATGCCGATGGAAACTCTATGTGTTAAGTAGCGTCTGGATTGCCGATATAGCGCGTAGCCGAATTTGGTTGGCTGCTTCTATCTCCTTGATGTCATCATCGACAGAACCTTCTATCGGCTTCAGCTTCTTCTTCAGCTGAAGTGCCTTGCGACCATGAGCATTTCGCTCGTGCTCAAGAAGCCTGATGGTCTCTGGCAATTGGCTCTCTTCCTGTTGGGCTTGGGACAGAGCGTTCTCTACTTCCTTGAGCTCCGCCAACAGGGATTCTTTTCTTGCCGATAGATCGGATATCTTCTGCTTCAGCGCGTCTCCAGAAGATCTCAGGATACCGATGTTCTTGTGCTTCTCATCGGTCAAAAGCTTCTCTTTCCTCATTTCATCGGAGAGTTGAGTCTGAGCGGCTCTATCGGCAAGACGCCGAGAAGCTCTCTGGTACTGCAGCTGGCGACTCTCCAGATGAGCGGCTTGGAACAGGATTTCTTCAACATCGGCTGGGATTTGGCCTCTGAGAGTTCTGAACAGGGTCTTGGTAGGGTCGGAATCATCAACCAATTGCGCTGTGTCCTGGTGAAGGAGAGCTGACAATTCTTCCAGCCTGACCCTGATCTCTGCCGATGTGATGCCGACTGTCTGAGAAGAGCTTGCTTCTTCACCTTCTTCTCCAGAGAGATCGATGGCGAAGGAGAACAGGCTATCGGGAGAATCTTGTTCCTGGGAGGGAAAGCAAAATTAGCTCATATTCAGAGAATCGGCAAATAGTGCTAACGGTAAACGGTGACTTACTTGCTTCAAGGCGATCTCTTGTCTTTGACTGAGAAGTGCTGACGGAGCTGCAGGCTGATCGGCCAAAGATGCCGATGGAACTACAGGTTGATCGGCTGAGATTGCCGATGGAACGATATCAACTGGAAGAAGACAAAAGGAGTTACGAGACTAAATGAGAATAAGTTCATCGGTAGCGATATTGTTAAAGTATGTTACCTGGAGGAGGAACAACGGTTGTCTGAATCGGGAGAACTGCCGATGGTATAACTGGACCCACCGGGCCAGTTGTTTGTTCACCCATGTCAGCTAATGTATCTTCTGTTTGGGATCCTTCCTGCTGGGGTTCTTCTATCTGTGGTGCTTCCTGCATAGGTGGGGGAGATGGTGCTTGCTGTGGCTGGGCTTCTGGAGAAGAAGGAGAAGACTCCACCGGAATTGGAGATACCGGAGGAGGAGGGGGAGTTGCTACCTTCTGGCGCTTTGTTCCAGTCTTAGCACCCGTGGTGCCCTTTCTCTTTGGTTGGCTAGACTGGGGGGCATCGGCACTCTCACGCCTGGCTTTCGCCGATACGCCGGTTTGCTGCAATAATGAACAAGAGTTTATAAGCATAAATATAGTCGATATAAAGATAGTCAGCATAAAGGAAAAGATTTGACAAATTGCCTTGAAAGCCCGCGCCAGAGTGGGAGCAGCTACCGTTGGTGATGTCTGGGTTCTTCTGGTGGTGACTTTCCTGAGGCGTACACCCCGATGCACGATGGAAGCTAGAGTGGGAGCATTGTGGCCGATTGAGGAAATCGGGCCTGATGGAAACAAGTCGATCGGCCTGCCACTCCTGCTAACCAATGGAGGGATATTGTCAACCTGCAAAAGGAATACAAGGGTAAGCTGCCGATGGAAGTAATATTGAGAAAATGAAACATTGGTTTGAGTTACTTACAGTGTCATCGGGAACTTCGTATTCGGAGTCAATCATGCCGCGGTATGAAAGTGCCGATCTGCGGAATAGATGCTCTTTCCATTCTGCCCACCATAACTTGTATGCCTGAGTGATAAAAGCAGCCGGAACCCATTCTGACAGATCTACATCTGTATCGGCGTTTGGTGGTAGTTGGGCTACTCGAGTCCACTCAAGAAGGTTGTTGATGGTTTCTCTGGGTTTTATCACATCGGCATAAGGAAGTGCAATCGGCAACTGGCCGAAAGCTAACTGGCGAGCTAATGCCGATGGAGTGTAAAATTCGTAAGTCTGAGGGGAGGTTTTTGTGCTACCAAAGAAATTCACTGGAATGATTCTGGGAGTCACAATTGCCATCATCGCCTCATTGTCCCTGTCGAGAGCTTCATCAAATGGATTGAAGGTCAGAGGGAGCATGCTATCTGGGTCATCATAGGCCAACCATGGTCGTTCGTCTATGGCCAAACCCTCATACAGAGTCTGGAAGAATCGGCCGATCTGATCTGGATTACCCCCTGAACCAGGCAGAACTATGACAGCTTCGCCAAAGTTCAAGGGGGCGCGTGTTGCCGATTCCTCTTCACCCAATACATGGTTTTCAGCTATATCTCTTGGGAAACGCTGTGTGAACAGGTTGAAGTTGAGACGCTTGTGCAGATGCAGATTGAGCCACATGTTGACAAACCACCAGGGACCTCCCAAGTTGCCAGTGGATTGGCCGAGCAGAAGTTTCTGGGCTACTTGATGGAGAAGGTGGTAAGCAGCGCCAAGCAAGTATCGGCCGAGAGGGAATCGGCCACCGTTAGCCAGTCTTTCTGCTGCCGATAGGTAGACAGAAGTCGGTCCTGCCGATCGACCACAGAATACAAACTTGTCCAGCCACATGTTCAGAAAGGTGGTTTGTTCCTTTATGGTGACAGATCCTTTCCCACGGTACTTCTGGATGTACCCCGACCAACCGCCGATAGCGCGAGTCTCCACTTTGGCACTAGGGGCAGTATCAAAAAAGTGGGTGCTATCGGCAGAAGATATATCTAGACCAGTAAGCATGGCTACATCGGCAAGAGTAGGAGAAGCAGGGCCGTGGCCAAAGGCAAAAGCATTGAGGGTGTCTGACCAAAAGTAGGATGCAGCTATCAGCAGTGACTCGTTCCTATGCATATCGGCAATGGACAATCTAATGCATTGGGCTAGCTTCCTTTCACCCCACTGAACTTCATTAGAGTTGCTGACCCTCAAGAACCAGTCTTTCCACCCTACAGTTGGGCTGGGCCAAGAGCGGAAGGTGTCTTTCCACAGATCTAAGGAAAAATTTTCGGCTCTGAAGGGGATCCTGTTGGTTTCTGCGTTGATAAGGTCAGTTGGATCTGGGTCCCCTAGAGGGCCGAGGCATTGAAGGTGTGGTTGATCGGTGGGGATGACAATTTTGTTGGACAATTCCTAGTGATTTTGGGCGTAAAAAGAAATACAAAGAGGAAAGAAAAGGAAGATATTCAGTAAAATGAATTGCGAGTGAACAGGGATATGAAGAAAAATACAGAAGACGGGGTGGAGATTTGACCTCAGGGACGACGAAACCGACGGCCATCTTGCTGCGAAGGAAGCGTTTGAAGGCGCCGGAGTTGATGAAGAGGGGTACTTGTCGGAGACCTTGGGAGTTTTTGGTGGCGCCGCCGCTGGAAAAGTAAAGTTGGGTAGTAGAATGGTGTGATGGGGAAGTAGTACCCAAGAAGGAACTATTTATAGGACAAAATGGGCAAGGGCAAATCCGACTTATCTCTTTGCCGCATCCGAGAAATCCGAGGGTACTCAGGTGGATATGGTAACTGTTCGCACGGTAATCCAGGGATTGTGCAGGTGATTTGACGGGAAGCGGTCATTATCTGAAGATATTTTACTGTGCGAGATCTCCTGGTCGGTCCATCGGCAATATTCTATAACGGTCATATTGCCGATGGGCGGATAGCGGGGAAGTAACCGTTTGTGCGAATATCCTGGTCAGAACATCGGCAGATCTTTGTAACGGTATTGTTGTCGATGTACGGCTGAGAAAAATGCCCGTTTAGGAAGTTGGGGATTTCGAGGAATCTGCGGAGGAATAGGATCAGAGTTGTTCAGATTGAGGTTGTCGGTTACCAGATTAGGAGCATTAATTGCGGGAAAAGGCATCATTACTGTAGAGAATTTCGGAGCATTAATTGTTTTATACTCCGAAACTGGGGGGCATGTGTTGACACCGTTTTTGGGCACATGTCTAGGATGGCAGGATAAGGTGGCAGTACGATGTTTACAAAGTGGGTTGCCGATGAGGATGGTTGCCGATGAGGGAGAAGTTGAGCGTGACCAAGTCCACAGGCAGTAATATTGTGCCGATGGCTAGATAAGAAAGTCTGCCGATGACTATGGCAAAGGGTCTGCCGATGATGCAAAGAGGGAGTCCGGAAGCTGCCGGTCGTTATGTGGAGGAGTTTCGGTTTGTCACGAGGGATAGTTTTGTTATTTCCTTAATTATTTACATCGTTTTGTATACGGATTCCGTGTAATTTGGAATTCGAATTCTAATCGTGTCTGGTTGTAGCTCTTTGAGCAGGGTATAAATATAGACCCTAGGGCCTTGTAATGAAAAATCAATCAATCAAACACACGTTTTTACTCATATTCCAGCATCTACTTTTCGACGACTTCGTCATATTTTTTTCCTTTTGTTACGAGTTCTTAGGAATTCGTCGACTTAAGCTCGGTGTGTTCTCAAGTTCCGCGTGAGTACCTCTTAGCCGTGACATCCGGGCGCATCGCTGTTGTCAGGACTAAAGTATTCGAGTTATCACCTTTGCCGATAGCAAGGTCAAATCGGCTGGCACGCCTTAACGTTTGAATCGGGTATTAGCCCTTTGTGTTTGCAGATCAGTTTTGCATCAACACTTAGCTACACAAACTAAGCAATGTGACTAACAAGGTTACACAAACCAAATTAGTCATGCAAGGGAACTACTTCTAGCTACACAAGCAAGAAGGTAACTAGCAAGCTACACAAGCTAACTAATTACAAGAGCAACTACACAAGCACAAGTATATGAATATAAGAACAAGCTTGTGTTAGGGACTTGCAAACCAACGGGAAGAACAATGTTGACACGATGATTTTCTCCCGAGGTTCACTTGGTTGCCACCATGCTACGTCCCCGTTGAGACAAGCTCCAAGGTTGCCGCCGGTCCTCTTGCTAGTGGTGATCCGCAAGTCACACTCTCCCATGTGGAGTGCTAACCACAAGCTCTAGCACTTGACCCGGTCGGACCACTTGTCGCTCTTCACGTCTTGCTCAACTAGAGTTGCTCTTCACGATACCCATGGGGTGAGCACCGTAACCCTCACAATCTCTTCTTCGGAGCACCGCACAATCTCCTTGCGTGCTTCGACGGAGTCAAAAGCCACCAAGCCGTCTAGGAGGTGGCAACCTCCAAGAGTAACAAGCACCACCGGCTTGCAACACGAACACCTAGTGCCACTCAATGCAATCTTTCAATGCAACGCACTAGAATCACTCACTCGCTATTGATTCACACTCTTGCAAGCACAAGTGTGTTAGAGGCTTTCCTAGCACTCCCAATCATGGACACTAAGTCCCAAGGGTGCTCAGCACAAGCCAAGGTTGGCCACCACTTCTATTTATAGCCCCAAGGGCTAAACTAGCCGTTACTCTTCACTGGGCAAAAGTCGACCACACCGGACGCGTCCTAGTTCACACCGGACGCGTCCACTATTGACCAGACCAGCGTCCAGTGCTCTTGACCGTTAGAAAACTAGTCGCTGACAAAGCACCGGACTCTCACTTTTGAACGCACCGGACGTTTCCGGTGTGCATCAGACCTAAACTCAGGGAGCGTTGCAAAACGTCACAGCACCGGACGCACAACTCGAACGCGTCCGGTGTTACACCGGACGCGTCCGGTGTGCACCAGACTTAAACACAGAGAGCCTTAAAACTGAGTTTGCACCGGACGCTCAACTCGAACGCGTCCGGTGTCACACCGGACGTGTCCGGTGTGCACCTAACGCAAACTCAGAGAGCTTCTCAGAGACAGCGTTCTCTCCGGACGTAACACACCAGACTCCAAGTGGAAACTATTTCCGAGTCTGGTGCCTCAACTCGGACACGTCCGATCTCATACCGGACGCGTCCGGCCTGAAAGCGCTTGCACGAAAAGATCTCCAACTTCTTCCCTTGCTTCCATGTGCTAACACCAAAGTATCACAACACTTGTGCAAGTGTGTTAGCATTTTCACAAACATTTTCCCAAAGGAGTTAGCCTCTCAAACTTGCCACGCCACTCGATCCTAATACGTATGCAAAGTTAGATCGCTCAAGTGGCACTAGATGACCGATATGCAAACAAGTTTGCCCCTCTTGATAGTACGGCCATCTATCCTAAATCCGGTCATAAACTTCTCTACACACCTATGACCGGTGAAATGGAAAAGACCTAGGTTATACCTTTGCCTTGCGCATTCCATTCCATCTCCTCCAATGTTGATGCAACACATGCACCAACCAATCACCAAAAGATATGATCCACTTCATATCATCACGTGACCGTATTGGTTCATCGAACTTGACCTCACTTGCTCTTCACCGTTGCCTCGGTCCATCGGCGTCAAGTCTTGCTCAAGCTTCACCGTCACACGCGGTCCCACACTTCAAAGCCTCTGACTTGCTCTTCACTCTTGCAACTGGTCCATCGAGACAAGCCTCATCTTGATCTTCTCCACCTTGGTCACATGACTCCATGTCATGTCTCATGTGCAATGAGCTCCTCCATCATCACATCATCACCTGTGGACTAATCTCCTGTGTATCTCACATAAACACTATTAGTCCACCTAAGTTGTCACTCAATTTCTAAAACCAAACAAGGACCTTTCAACAGGTTCACTGCCTTGTCCCTTTCCAAACACTACTTTCAAATCCTTGACCATCTTGAATACCCTCCGCCCCATCTCGGTTGCCAGGCTTGGACCGGTGTTCTGTCGTACCTTTAAAATGTTTGCCTTTCTTTCTCAACTAGTGGTTCTTAGCAAGAAATCAACGATAGCCAAGATACACGACCTTTCGATATTTTTTCAAATAGACAACCTCAAGGTCACCAAAATAATGGGTGCATGCATTATATCCCTTATTTGTCTGTCCTGAAAGATTACTTAGAGCTAGCCAATCATTGATTGTCATGAAAAACAATGCTCATAGGTCGAATGCTTTCTGTTTGTACTCATCCCACACAAGCACACCTGGTTTGCTCCATAGAAGCAGGAGTTCCTCAACTAATGGCCTTAGGTAGACATCGATGTCGTTGCCAGGTTGCTTCAGGCCTTGGATGAGCACCGACATCATAATAAACTTTCACTTCATGCATAACCATGGAGGAAGGTTGTAGATACATAGAGTAATGGGCCAAGTGTTATGACTAGAGCTCTGGCCCCCAAAAGGATTAAATCCATCCGTACATAATGTGAACCTTGTGTTTCTTGTGTTGTCTGCAAAGTCTGGGAATTCTCTATCTATTTCTCTCCACTAGGACCCATCTACAAGGTGTCTCAACATGTTGTCCACCTTACGGTCTTCTTTGTGCCATCGCAACAACCTTTTGTGGTCCTTGTTTCTGAACAGTCGTTTTAGGCGAGGTATTATTGGAGCATACCACATAACCTTGATAGGGATTTTCTTCTTCGGACGTTCTTCATCCTCAATATCGCCAAGGTCATCTCACAAGATCTTGTACCATGACGCATTGCAAACAGGGCATTCATCTAACTTCTTGTGCTCGCCATGGTACAGGATGCAGTCATTAGGACATGCATGTATCTTCTCAATTTGTAATCCTAGAGGGCAGACGATCTTCTTTGCTTCGTATATAGTGGTGGGCAATTCGTTAGGCTTCGGAAGCATCTTTTTTTGGATCTTCAGTAATTTCCCAAATGCCTTGTCAGATATACCATTCTCTGCCTTCCACTGTAACAACTCCAGTGTTGGCCTAGCTTTTTCTGCCCATCTTCGACGGACGGGTATAGTAACTTCTTGTGATCTTCTAGCATTTGGTCAAACTTAGCCTTCTCCTTTTCACTTTTTGCAATCTCTCTGTGCGTCATGAATGACATCACCAAGAGCATTGTCATCTTCAGCTATAGTGTTTTCTGCATCCGCCTCTTCTTTACCTTCCTCCATCGCAAAGTCACAGTATTGAGCAAAAACATCATCAGGATCCACTTGTTCTTCTTTACCTTCTTCCATAATAACCCCGGTCTCTCCGTATTTGGTCCAAGAAATGTAGTTTGGCATGAAACCCGACTTGAATAAGTGTAAGTGAATACTTCTTGAGCTACAAAATTCTTTCAAATTCATACATACGGCACATGGGCAGCACATAAAACTATCCCGCTTGTTTTTCTCTGCCACTCTTAAGAATTCTCGCACGCCCGCAATGAACTCGTTGGAGCGGCGATCGGCATTGTACATCCAATGGCGTGTCGTCATCTGCGTTATCATGGAATTTGTATTTTTCTATTAAAAGGTGTAATTTTATCTCTAAATAAAATTAATTTGAAGAATTTTTAAAGTTAAAATTAATTTATTTTAAAATCACAAAGAATCAACATTATTTAATATTTTAAAATGAGAACATGAACAAATTGAAGTAAAAAATATCCTCAATTGTCTATAATAGAACACATGATTTGTGTATACATACTAGTAATGATATGTGTATACTATTTTTTAGGTACTACATTTATCATCTTTCATAAAAGTTGAAACATGAAAAGTGATTAAGCTAGCAACATAAAATAAAATAGCCATATATAACATGAAATTATAATATGGTGCTGCTAAAACATAGGAGGATGAAGCTAGCAACCTTTCAAATAAATCGACGACGGCGTAGAAGCGTTGAAGTGGATTGATCGTCGGAGATAATAGCAAGAACAAGCAAGAACAAAGGAGCTCGGGCTTGGACTCGGGCAGGGAGGAAGAAGAGGGAGAAGGAGCTTGAATTTATAGGTAACAAAAACCGGGTCTAACTCCCAGCCTTACCACAAACTGGGACAAAAGCTTTAGTCCCGGTCAGTGGCACAAACCGGGACTAACGGTCCCTCCCGACAGCGTCTTAGAACAGAGCCGTTGGGGAGGGACCTTTAGTCCCGGTTGGTGTTACCAACCGGGACTAAAGACCCTTTTTGTCCGGGACGCCAAAAATGCCGAGACTAAAGGCATTTGGGCACATCGACGAAAGGCTTGTTCTCTAATAGTGGCCTAAAATCATGAAAGAGTCCCCTAAAAAAATCAAGAAACAGGGTTTTGTGGATGGCACCAAATGCAAGGAGACTACGTAGAGAGGAAGATGTATTAAGGTCCGATTTGGTACTTTACTTCAAAAACGTTTTTTGGTTTAGCTCCACAAGGAAGGTTACTAGCGCTGGTGTGTTGTTGGAGCTATTTTCATGAACCATTTCATTCCCGACTTACCCAATATCCGCTTGTGTGTGTGCCCTGGTGGCTCTCCCGGCGCTTTCGCACACTACATCCGCACGCCCCAACCCTCTCTGCTGGCTTCTCTCATGGCAGCCGAGCCTTCCTCGATGATTGTGCTCGCGTGTGTGCTCATCTTCCTAGGCCACCACACAACCTAGCAGCCCTTCTCGTTGCCTTGCACACACCAGAGTCCCCACTCCCAGCCCCTCCGGCTTCCCCAGCGGTGGCCGATCCTTCCTCGATCACCACATCCGTCATCCATGAGCTCTCCATCCCAGCGCCCTATAGCTCATCTTCCTCATAAGTCACACCCGTAAGTCAGCGGTCCCGGCGCCCGACAGCTGAGCTCGCCTTCCTTGGTGTCATGCCAATATATGCCTAGCTAGGGCGCAACTCTAACCTCCAAGGCCACTAGGTCCCATCGGTGCGAGATGAAGTTGAGTGAAACTATTATTTTCAACATCATCCCATCAAAACCTTTGTGACTTCCAAGACACTCCTTTCCTTCCAAGCTAGAAGACGTATTTTGACTTTTCTAGATACATACTCCCTCTATTTTAAATTATAAAATATTTTGTTTTGTAGATATATTACTTTTGCCTGTATCTAGACATAGTATATATCTAAATGTATAACAAAATTTACATATTTAGAAAAGTAAAAACATTCTATTTGGAATGGAAGGAGTAGATTTTATTATATGTTTAGACATACACTATGTCTAGATATATAGTTCAAGTAATGTATATAGAAAAAATAAATCATCTTATAATTTGAAACCGAAGGAGTAATATGCTTTAGGCCTTTAGTGATCGTGTGTAGACAAAGCATCAGTCTAGCAAGCTTAGAAGAAGATGGTCTATCACGGTTCCAAAAGACAGTCCCCCCACTAATAATTAACCAACTAATAAAATCAATAAAAACAGATCTTATAACACTACTACACAACTCTTTAATCGTGACGAGCACTTTACGTTTACCGCAACGGGCATTGGCGTCCGCCACGAATGAAAGGTCACGGTTAATCGTGGCCTCACCGTGGTGGGCGCCTGTGCCCGCTGCGGAAAATGAATTTACCACAGCGGGCAACATAAGGTGTCCGCTGTGATTAATCCCACTAACCGCAGCAGGCACCTTATGTTGCCCGTCGCGGTTAATGATTTAAAAAAACAAAAAAAAAACTAGACAGGCCCGCCGAGCCCATCCAGGGGCCCGACGAGCCCATCCAGGCTGTTGCCGCCGCCGCCAGGGAAACCCTAGCGCAGTCGGTCTAGGGTTGTCGCGGTCGTCGTCCATGGATCTACTCTAATCCACCTTCTCAAATCTGGCTCGTGGTGGCTCCTCCACCGGATCTGGAAAGAGAGAAGGAAGAACAGTGAGATGAGTGAAAAAAGAGAGGGAGATGGGAGGAGGAGGAGCAGCGGCTTACCTCATGTCGACACAAAGGGGATCCACGTCTTGGCGCCTTCTCCGCCGTGGATTCGGGCTCCATCCGCGCCGCCGTGCCGCCGTGCTCCGTCCGCGCCGCCCGAGGAGGTGGGCAGAGCGAGGATGTGGTA